>NW_027225539.1:0-123062 GCF_041296235.1 Equus asinus
GAAAGGCACACATGTAATAGTGCTGGATGTGTGGATTAACCAGTATGGTGCTATTTCAGAGAAAGTATTCACCACCTGTGCTTCTGCTCTTTTCAGTCCAAACTGGCAGAATTGCTGCTAAGATTATTGATCAGATCTAGAAATCACATGCCTAATCTCTTTAGTAAATGTCCAGCCATACCCTTGGTGTTCCTTCCACAGCTCTTTCTTATTTTTGTCACATCAGAAAAATGAGAATTTTCCAGATTTTAAAGTTCCAACTTCTTTTGGCTTAACAACTTCTTCTTCAATTTCTCTCTCTCTTTTGTCATTCTACTGTAAGCACTAAGGAGAAACCAGGACATGTCTTCATGACTTTGCTTAGAAATCTCCACAGATGTGTATCCAAGTTCATCACTTACAAGTTCTACTTTTCACAAAACACTAGAACACAATTTAGCAAAGTTTATTGTCACTTTATAACAAAGATATATATATATATATATATATATGTAGATAGATAGAAGCTTTCTACTGCTTTCTTCTTTTCTTTCTGAGCTCTTACCACCAATGACTTATATCCATATTTCTACCAAAGTGCTTTTAAGGCAATCTGGATTTTTCCAAAATTCACCTCAAAACTCTTCCAGCCTCCAATCATTACCAAAGACACTTTCACACTTTTAGGTATTTGTTACACTAGTACCCCACATTTGGAATCAAAATCTGTATTAGCTTGCAAGGGCTGTGTAACAAATACCAGCAACTGGGTGGCTTAAACAACATAAGTTTATTTTCTCACAATTATGGAGGATAGAAGTCCTGGATCAAGGTGTCAGCAAGGTTAATTTCTTCTGAGGCCTCTCTCTATGGTTTTTAGATGGCCATCTTCTCCCTGTTTCTTCACAAGGTCTTTCCTCTGTGTGTGTCTGTGTCCTAATCTCCTCTTCTTGTAAGGACACTAATCAGATTGGATTAGGGCCCACCCTAAAGACCTAATTTTAACTTAAATACTCCTCTAAAGACCTATATCCAAATATAGACAGATTTCGATGTACTAGAGAACAGGACTTCAAGGTATGAAATTTCAGGGGGTAGAAATTCAGCCTGTAAAACCCTCTGTAAATTCACACATATTCATAGCATTTATTAAAGTTCTGTTTTCATGTATGACTCAGGATCATGCCTCTTCCATTAAACACTGTGTTCAGCAGCCTGTGAATAATGTTGTATGTCCCAAAAGTGCCTTGTTTAAAGGTGTTTCTGATAGTGCCATCCGGATGAACAAATCAATATATTACCATTTCAGCGATGCATTTATTGAGTACTTTGTACTGCATCTTATACACTCTGTAAAGTCACATGAATAAAAGGAACTTTTGACAATGTTATCCATCTCTATGAATAAATATCTTGCTCTTTCAGCGAAATACTATGTTCAGCATATTGTGCTCCTTGTTATACACTCTGTAAAGACACATATGTAAAGAGATTTATAGGAATTGCTGAAGGATTGCTGAGAATAAAGTGGGATGGGAAGACTGTCGACTCAACTCCTCCTACAGATGCAATGACTTTATAACTACCTATGGAACAATTACCCCTCAGAGAGAACCAGAAACTGGATAAAAAGAACCCACACAACAAGGAACAACACTGACTGAGGTGGAAGAGGCATAAATACCTCTCAGGAGAGGGAAAAAAAATCACATTCTAGCCATGGTGCTTCACAGCTAGGAGAAATCTTAAGGTACAAAGCTTTTCCTGGAGGAGCTGGGTATCTGAGCAGGAGAGCTTTGTCACAATAAGCAGCTTTTGAACTCATCACAACTGAGATGAGTGTCATGATATCTGGCTTTGCCAGCTATTAAAAACAATGAGGGGGGCTGGCCGCATGGCCAAGTGGTTAAGTTCACGCACTCCGCTGCAGGCGGCCCAGTGTTTAATCAGTTCAAATTCTGGGTGTGGACATGGCACTGCTCTTTGAGTCATGCTGAGTTGGTGTCCCACATGCCACAACTAGTAGCACCCACAACGAAGAATATAGAACTATGTACCGGGGGGCTTTGGGGAGAAAAAGGAAAAAAATAAAATCTTTAAGAAAACCCCCAAAAAACCATGAGGAATATCCCTATAAAAGCTAAAAAGCATAGGAGAAAGAAATGCCTGCTTTTTCTGGACCCATGCACAAATTCATTCATTCTGGAAACCAACACGAAATTACTAGAAAGAAAGGTGTACCGACCTTTAGTGAAAGAGATTCACTTGGTAGGCTCTGGCCACATCTCAGGGAGGCAGGTGGTGGCTGGAGCCACCTCTCCAGGAACTGAAAAAGAGGCACAAGCCATTACTGGGACCTAGTACAAGTGTCCTGACACAGATGCTGGCAGATGCCATTTGATTTCTTCACCTGGCCTGTTAACACAGGGCTTTTCCCCATGCACCAGAGCACTGATTTAATCCAGCACAACCAGGGCAGGCAGCCTGCCCTAGGAACAAACCCCACCAACCAGCAAGCATGCAGGCAACTTGTGGGCCCAAGTAGGCTGACTATGAGCAACCTTTTGCAGCAGGGCAAGAAGGTCCACCTCTGTCAAGCAGAGTGTCCGCAAGGGGTGGGTCTGGGTTGGAGTGTGTGGGACCTCTGCAGCAGCAGGGCGATTGGGTTCACTTCAGTGGGGCAGGGCATGAACCTGGGGCAAGACTTCATTGATGGGGTGTGTGGGCCTGTTGTCAACTGCAGCAGACTTGTGCTTCTCAACTACATAGGGGACTGCTCCAAATTCCAATGCATGAAACAACTGTGTACTATCATGCCTGGGGCTGGCCCCACCTGGACACACTCCTGAGAGAGCTAACAGCCTTCCAAGCCAGAGGCCTACAGCAATTGTGAACCCCTGAGTCTAGCAACAAGACACAATGGGGGCCTACTCACTTAACAGCAAGACAGCAGCAGGTGTGTGCCATTAGACCTTTAAACTACCTGTGCTTGGGCTCCCTTCCACCCAATAAAGTGACTAAAGAGACTGTACCAGCCCCACACAGTTGAGCCTTACAACCAGGGAGCCGGGGGACTGCCTAGCCTTTGCATGCACTTGCAGTAGGAGCAACCCTTCCACAACAGGAGGGCAAGCATAGCCCACATAGGGGACACTCCTCAAACATTTGGAACTGGTGACGAGAGGGAAGCACATTGCTGGGGCTCATAAGGCTTCTCTTAAAGATGGAGATACATAGCCCATCTACATAATACCTAGATACAAGCACAGAGGCAAAATGAGGAGACAGATGAATATGCTCCCAATAAGGGAATAGGAAAAGAACTAAATGAAACAGACATAAACAATCTACCTGATAAGGAGTACAAACTAATAGTCATAATGATGCTCACTGATCTTGGGAGAAGAATAGATAAACAGTGAGAACTTCAAAAAGAATTGGAAAACAAAAAAGAACCAATCAGAACTGCAGAATACAATAATGGAAATGAAAAATTCACTACAGAGAATCAATAGCAGAGTAGATGACACAGAACGACAGATCAGTGAGCTGGACAAAAGACTAGAGGAAATCACCAAAGCTGAACAGAAAAAGAAAAATAATTGAAAACAATGGGAACACTCTAAGGTAGCTCTGGAACAATATCAAGCATACGAACACCCATATTATAGGTGTTCCAGAGGAGAAGAGAGAGACAAAGGAGCAGAGAATCTATTTGAAGAATTAATAGCTGAAAATTTCCCTAACCCAAGGAAGGAAACAGACATCCAGGTACAGAAATCACAGAGAACACTAAACAAGATGAACCTAAAGAGGTCCACATCAAGAAACATTGTAATTAAAATGTCAAAAATTAAGGAGAAAGAGAGAATCTTAAAAACTGCAAGAGAAAGGCAACACATTACATATAAAAGAAACCTCATAAGGCTATCAGCTGACTTCTCAGCAGATACTGAGATACTTACTGGCTAGAAGGGAGTGGCATGATGTATTTAAAATGCTGAAAGGAAAAAAAAAAAAGCCAGGAATACTCTACCTGGCAAAGTTATCACTCAGAATGGAAGGAGAGACAAAGAGTTTTGCAGACAAGCAAAAACTAAGGGAGTTTATCACAAATAAAACAGCTTTGCACGAAATGTTAAAGGGACCTATTTAAGTGGAAGAGAAAAGACCACAAATAGGAGTAAGAAAATTATCAAAAATAAATAAAATCGCAGGTAAAGGCAAATATATAGTAAAGGTAGCAGATTGACCACCTTTTGAAGCGAATAGGAGGAACAAAAGAGAAAAGCATTAAAATTATCTATTTCCATGATAAGGAGTTAATGGATACACACACACACACACACACACACAAAACAGGTTAAATATGACATCAAAACATAAATGTGGGTGAAGGTGAATAAAAGTGTATGACATTTAGCAAGAGGTCAAATTTAAGAGACTATCAACTTAATATAGATTGCTATTTATATAGATTATTATATATGAACCTCATGGTAGTCACAAGACAGAAACCTATAATAAAAACAAAAACTTAAGAGAAAATAACCCAAACATAATACTAAACAAAGTTATCAAACCACAAGGGAAGAGAGCAAGAGAAGAAGAAAGGAACAGAGAAGAACTACTAAAAAACTCAGGAGAAAAGAATTAAAATGGCAAAAGTACATACTTATCAATAGACTAAATACTCCAAACACAAAATATAGAGTGACCAAGTGGATAAAAAAGCAAGACCCATACATATGCTGCATGTAAGAGGCACATTTGAGACCTAAAGAAATTCATAAACTGAAAATGAAAGGATAGAAAAGGACTCCATGGAAATGGCAAAGAAAACTAAGCTGGGGTAGCAATACTTATATCAGACAAAATAGACTTTAAAACACAAACTGTAACAAGACAAAGAAGAGCAGTACATAATGATAAAGGGTACAATCCAACAAGAGGCTATAACACTTGTAAATATCTATTCACCCAACACAGGAGTACCTAAATATATAAAGCAATTATTAACAGACATAAATGGAGAAAGAGATAGTAATGCAATAATAGTAGGAGACTTTAACACTCTACTTATATCAATGTATAGATCATCCAAACAGAAGATCAATAAGGAAACATTGGCCTTGAATGACACATTATACCACACGGACTTATTAGATATATACAGAAAATTCCATTCAAAAACCGCAGAATACACATTCTTCAGACTAGATCACATATTAGGCCACAAAAGAAGTCTCAATAAATTTTAGAATATTGAAATAATACCAAACATGTTTTCTGAACACAACAGTATGAAACTAGAAATCAACTACGGGAAGAAAACTGGAAAAGACACAAATATGTAGATATTAAACAAAATGCTGCTGAAGAACTGTTCAATGAAGAAATCAAAGGAGAAATAAAAAATAGCTGATGACAAATGAAAATGAAGATATGACATGTCAAAATTTATGGGATATAACAAAGGTGGTACTAAGAGGGAAGTTCATAGCAATACAGGCCTACCTCAACAAACAAGAAAAATCTTAAGTAAACTAACAGTGCACTTAAAGTAACTAGAAGAAGAAGAACAAAAAAAAGCCCTAAATAAGTAGAAGGAGGGAAATAATAAAAATCCGAGAATGAATTAATGAAATAGAGACAAAAAAACAGTAGAGAAAAATCAATGAAACTAAGAACCGGCTCTTTGAGAAGATAAAGTTGACAAAACTTTAGCTAAATGCACCAAGAAAAATAGAGAGAAGGCTCAGATAAATAAAATCAAAAATGAAAGAGAAGAAATTATAACTCCTCAGAAATACAAAAGATTGTAAGAGAATACTGCAAAAAAACGTATGACAACAAACTGGGTAATCTAGAATAATGGATAAATTCTTAGAATCATACAACCTTCTAAAACTGAATCAAGACGAAATAGAGAATTTGAATAGACCAATCACCAGTAAGGAGATTGAAACAGTAGCCAAAAACCTCCTCAAAAATGAAAGTCCAGGATCAGACAGCTTCCCTAGTGAATTCTATCAAACATTCAAAGAAGACTTAAAACCTATCCTTCTCAAACTCCTCCAAAAGGTTGAAGAGGAGGGAAAGATTCCTAACTCATTCTAAGAAGCCAACATTACCCTGATACCAAAAACAGGCAAGGACAGCACAAACAACCAAAATTATAGGGAAGTATCACTGAAGAGCACTGATGCAAAATTCCTCAACAAAATGCTAGAAAATCAAATACAACAATGCAATAAAAAGGTCATACACCAAGATCAAGTGGGGTTTATTCTAGGGATGAAAGGATGGTTCAGCATCCACAAATAAATCAACATAATACACCACATTAACAAAATGAAGAATAAAAATCACATGATCATCTCAATAGATGCAGAGAAAGCATTTGACAAAAACAGCATCAATTTATGATAGAAGCTCTGAATAAAATGGGTATAGAGGGAAAGTACCTCAACATGATAAAGGCCTTATATGAAAAACCCACAGCTAATATCACACTCAATGGAGAAAAGCTGAAAGTTATTCCTTTAAGAACTGGGACCAGACAAGGATGTCCACTTTCAGCACTCTTATTTGACATAGTATTGGAAGCCCTCGCCAGAGCAACAAGGCAAGTAAAAGAAATAAAATGGATCCATATTTGAAAAGAGGAGGTAAAACTTTCACTATTTGAAGACAATGTGATGTTATATAATGAAAAGCCCAAAGATTCTACAAAAAAACTATTAGAAATAATAAATGAATACAGTGAAGTTGCAGGATACAAAATCAACATACAGAAATAAGTTGCAATTCTATACACTAACTGCAAAGTAGCTGAAAGAGAAATTAAGAATACAATCCCATTTACAATTGCAACAAAATGAATAAAGAACTTAGGAATAAATTTAACCAAAGAGGTGAAAGATGTGTACTCTGAAAACTATAAAAAAATGTTGAAAGAAATTGAAGACATAAAGAAATGGAAAGATATTCTGTGCTCTTGAATTGGAAGAATTCACATTGTTAAAATGTCCACGTTTCCTAAAGCAATCTACATGTTCAATGAAATCTCTATCAAAGTTCCAATGACTTTTTTCAAAGAAATAAAACAAGCAATCCTAAATTTTACATGGAACAATGAAAGACCCTGAAAAAGCCAAAGGAATCCTGAGGAAAAAGAACAAAGCTTGACGTATCACACTTCTTGAGTTCAAAATATGCTACAAACCTGCAGTAATCAAAACAGCATGGTATTCGCAGAATGACAGACACAGAAATCAATGGAACAGGATCCACAGCCCAGAAATAAACGTACACATCTATGGATAGCTCATTTTCCACAGGAAGCCAAGAACATACAATGGAGACAAGAAAGTCTCTTGAAGAAATGGTGTTGGGAATACTGGACAGTCACGTGCAAAAGAATGAAAGTAGACCATTATCTTACACCATACACACAAATTAACCCAAAATGGAGTAAAGACTTGAAGGTAAGACCTGAAGCCATAAAGCTTCTAGAAGAAAACATAGGCAGGACACTTTTCGATATGGGTCTTAGCAGCATATTTTCAAATACCATGTCTGACCAGACAAGGGAATCAAAAGAAAAACAAATGGACTACATCAAACTAAAAATCTTCTGCACAGCAAAGGAAACCATTAACAAAATGAAAAGACAACCTAATAATGGGAAGAAAACATCTGCAAACCATATATCTGACAAGGGATTAATATCCAAAATATATAAAGAACTCATGCAACTCAACAACAACGAAACAAACAATCCAATTAAAATATGGGCAAAAGATCTGAACAGACATTTTTCCAAATGACCAAGAGGCATATGAAGAGATCCTTAACATCACTAATTATTAGGGAAATGCAACCAAAACTACAATGAGATATCACCTCAAGCCTGTCAGAGTGGCTATAATTAACAAGACAAGAAATGACAAGTGTTGGAGAGGATGTGCAGAAAAGGGAACACTTATACACTCCTGTTGGGATGCAAACTGGTGCAGCCACTATCAAAAACAATATGGAGATTTCTCCAAAAATTAAGAATAGAACTATCATACAATCCAGCTATTCCACTGTTGGGTATTTATCCAAAGAACGTAAAGCACAAGTGTGTAAAGGTATATGCATCTGTATGTTTGTTGCAGCATTGTTCACAATAGCCGAGACTTGGAAACAACCTAAGTGCCCATCAAGGGATGAACGGACAAAGAAGATGTGGTATATATGCACAATGCAATACTACTCATCTATAAATGATAAGGTGAAATTTTGCCCTTTGTGACAATATAGATGGAACTTGAGGGTGTTATGCTAATTGAAATAAGTCACATGGAGGAAGTCAAATACTGTGTGATCTGACTCATAAGTAGAAGATAAAAAACAACAACAACAAACAGACACATAGAAACAGAGATTAGATTGTTGGTTATCAGAGAAGAGAGGAGGGAGGAGGGTGACTGATGTGACAGGCCACATGTGTGCAGTGATCGATGGTAATTAGTCTTTGAGTGGTGAACATGATATAGTCTACACAGAAATTGAAATATAATGATGTAGACCTGAAATTTATATACTGTTAGAAACCCACATTACCACAATAAATGAATAAATAAACAGAAATTTATAATAGTTCTTATATGTCTGAAACTGTATTATTCTGTTTCAGTGAGAGTGCGTTTATCACTCTGTGGTGCATGTTACACACTCTGTAATTGCATATTTGTAAAAGTTGTTTGTAGCACTCCTATTTGTGAGTTTGAATTAATAACGTGCAATTTCAGCGTTCCACACTGTGCTTTATGCTATACACTCTTTGAATGTAGATATGTAAAATTTGTTTGTAACAGTGATAACAGCATACATAAAACTGTATTCCATTATTTATTGAAACACTTTGCTCAGCAATATGCTGCATGTTATATATCTGTAATAGACCTTTTGTAAATGATGTTTATAATACTGTCACTTGTGAGAATGAATCAGGATAGTGCTATTTCAGTAAAACACTGTTTTCACTGCTCTGCACTGCATAGCATATCCTTTAAATTGACTTGTGCAAAAGAGTTTTCTGATAGTGCCATTTTCATGAATGAACTAGTATCATGCTATTTCACAGAAACATTGTGTATATCACTCTGTATATACTATGTAAAGGCATACGTGTAAAGTTGAGTAAAACAGTGCTAATGGTGTGAATGATTAAAAGTCAAACATAAAAGTTATTTCTAATAGTGATAACTGCCTGAATAATCATTACAGAACTATTTCAGTGAAACAGTGGTCAGCTCTCTGTGCTGCATATTGTGTGTTCTGTAAAGACACATGAATTTAAGTGCTAGTTACATGAATGAATTATTATAGAACTATTTTAGTGAAAATCTGTGTTCAGCAATCTGTGCTGTATGCTATACACTTTCCAAAGGCACAAGTGTAAAACTGGTTTCAAAGTGCTATTTTGAGAATGAATTTCAATACTCCTATTAGATGAAATACTCTATTTAGCACTCTGTACTCCATGTTATACACTATATAAGGGTACATACGTAAAAGTTGTTTCTAAAGGTGCTAGCTGCATAAATAAATCAGTATAGTGTTATTTCAGTGAAACACTGTGTTCAGCAATCTGAGATGCCTGATATGCCCTCTGTTACATCAATCTACATGGTTGAAAGGGTTTCACAGAGTGTCCCATTTGTATATGACTCTATCATTGCATTTTAATGAAACACTGTTTATCACTCTGTGTTGCTTGATATACACTCTGTAAAGGCACATGTATAAATATTGTTTTTAAAAGTGCTGGTTTCCTCAATAATTTGTATAGTGCTATACTGGCAAACACTATGCTGACAACAATAAGCTGTATGTTAAAATTGTTCTAAGGCACAAGTTTAAAAATTGTAACAATCCTTGCAGTCTGAATCATCATAGTGCTATTTTCGTGAAACTATATGTTCATCACTCTGTGCTGCATGCTATATTCTCAATACAGGCAAGTGTATAATAAGTGTTTTAAACAGTCTTCATTCGTGAATATATCAGTATACTGCTATTTTAGTGAAACAATTGTTCATCACTCTGAAATATATTTTATACACACTGTAAAGTCTCATATGTAAAGGTCATCTCTCACTGCACTACTTGTAGGAGAGAATAAGCATAGTGCTATTTCTTGAAACAAAGTTTTCAGCTTACTGTGATGCATGTTATACTATACACAGTGCTCTTTTAGTGAAACACTGTGTTCAGAACTCTGTGCTACATGTTATAAACCCCGTAAAGACACGTGAGATTTTTTAACAATGTTATCCATGTGATTGAATTGGTATCATGCTATTTCAATGAAATGTATTATTCAGTCCTCTATGCTTCTTGTTATGCGCATTTATTGACTTATGTAAAACTTGTTTCTAACATTAATGAATCAGTATCCTACAATTTAAGTGGAACAAGTTGCTCACCATTTTGTGTGGCATGTTATAAACTCTGTAAAGATATACGTGTAAAAGTTTTTTCGAAAAGTGCTAGCTGCATGAATGAATCAGTATAGTGCCCTTTCAATCAAATGCTGTTTTCAGTAATCTGTGCTTCATGTTATCACACTATGTAAAGGCACATTTATATGTTTCTTTTAACTGTGATATCTGTGTGAACAAATCATTTTACTTTTCCTTCAGTTAAACATCATTTTCAGCAATATTTGCTGCTTGATATACTTACTGGAAATCTTCAGGTATAAGCCACATGTATAAAGGGGTTTCTAACAGTATTATATGAATGTATGGATATCATGCTATTTCAGTGAAATAGTGTATTCAGCATTCTGTGTTATATAATGTAATTGGTATCAAACTATTTCAACAAAACACTATGTCCAGGGTAATGTGTTGCAATGCTATACACTTTGTAAATGTGTTTCTATTCATGAAAGCTCCATGAATAAATTAGCACAGTTATTTTAGCAAAAAATTTTGCTTATAGTTACTTGTACTTCGTTATACGCTCTGAAGGCACATTTCAGAATCTCTCTTTTGTAGTGCTAACTGTGTGAATAAATAAAGGCACATAGGTAAACATTTTTCCTAACAGTGCTAGCTCCTTTAATGAATCAGTATAGTGCTATAGCAGTGAAGCAATGTAACTGTAATGCATGTTATAGATTTTGTAATGGGACATGTATAAAAGGTGTTCTTTTGCTTTTTTCTTATTTTATTGGGGTCATATTGGCTTACAACACTGTAAATTTCAGGTGTACATGACTATATTTCAGTTTCTGTACAGATTGCATCTTGTTTGTCACCAAGAATCTAGTGTTTAATCCATCACCATACACATGTGCCCCTTTACCCATTTCACCCTTCCCCAACCCCCTTTTCCTCTGGTAACCACGAATCTGTACTCCTTATCCTTGTGCTTGTTTTTTCATCTTACACATAAGAGTGAAATCATATGGTATTTGTCTTTTTTGATCTGAATTATTTTGCTTAGCATAATACCCTCAAGGTCCATATGTGTTGTAGCAAATGGTAAAATTGTGTCTTCTCATGGCTGAGAATATATATATATATATATATATATATATATATATACACATACATATACCACATATTCTTTATCCATTCATTTGTTAATGGGCACTTGGTCTGCTTCCACATCTTGGCTACTGTGAATAATGCTGTGATGGGCATAGGGGTGGATATATCTTTTAGAATTATTGATTTCATGTTCTTTGGATAAATACCAAGAAGCTGGATTATACAGTAGTTCAATTTTTAAGTTTTTGATAAATCTCCGTACTATTTTCCATGGTTTTCATTCCCACCAGCAGTGTATGATGATACGAAGATTCCCATTTCTCCACTTCCTCTTCAAACTCATTGTCTTTCCTGTTAATTATAGTTATTCTAATGGGTATGATGTGATAGCTCATTGTAGTTTTGATTTGCCTCTCCCTAATAGTTAGTGATGTTGAACATCTTGTCATGTGCCTGTTGCCCATCTGTATATCTTCTTTGGGAAAAAGTCTGTTCAAATCTTTCGTTCATATTTTGATTGGGTTGCTTGTTTCTTTTTTTTATTGAGTTGTATGAGTTTATATATTTTGGAAATTAATCCTTTGTCGGATATACAATTTGCAAATATTTTCTCCAAGTTGGCAGGCTTTTTCATTTTTTTGATGGTTTTCATTGCCTTGCAGAAATTTTTTGGTTTTATGTAGTCACATATGTTTATTTTTCCTTTTGTTTCCCTTGCCTGGGTAGACATAATATTCAAAACGATATCACTAAGACTGATGTCAAAGAGTTTACTGCCTGTATTGTCTTCTAGGAGTTTTACAGTTTCAGGTCTTCCATTCAAGTCCTTAGTCCATTTTCAGTTCATTTTTGTGTATGGTGTCAGATAATGATCTACTTTTGTTCTTCACATGACTGTCCAGTTTACTGCCTGTATTTTCTTCTAGGAGTTTTACAGTTTCAGGTCTTACATTCAAGTCTTTAGTCCATTTTCAGTTCATTTTTGTGTATGGTGTCAGATAATGATCTACTTTTGTTCTTCACATGACTGTCCAGTTTTCCAAACACCATTTATTGAAGAGAATTTCCTTTCTCTGTTGTATGTTCTTGGGTTGTTTGTCAAAGATTAGCTGTCCGTAGATGTATGGTTTTATTTCTGGGCTTTCAATTCTGTTCCATGGATCTGTGTGTCTATTTTTCTGCTAGTATCATGCTGCTTTTATTACTACAGCTTTTTAGTATATTTTGAAGTCATAGAGTATGATATCTGCAACTTTGTTCTTTTTTACAAGATTGCTTTAGCTATTTGAGGTCTATTGTGTGTTCCATATAAATTTTAAGATTCTTTATTGTATTTCAATGAAGAATGTCATTGGGTTTCTGACTGAGATTGCACTGAATCTGTAGATTGGATATTTAACTATGTATGCCTTATGGACATTTTAACTATGTAAATACTTCCAATCCATGAGCATGAACTATCTTTACATTCGTACATATCTTCTTCAATTTCTTTCAATAATATCTTACAGTTTTCAGTGTATGTCTTTTACCTCCTTTGTTAAATTTATTCTTAGGTATTTTATTCTTTTTGTTGTAATTGTAAATGGAATTGTATCCTGGATTTCTTCTCCTGCTAGTTCATTATTAGAGTATAGAAATGCCACTGATTTTTGTAAGTTGATTTTGTACCCTGCAACTTTACTGGATTTGTTGATTATTTCTAGTAGACTTTTCATGGATTCTTTAGGGTTATCTATATACATAATCATGTCATCCACAAATAGTGATACTATTCCTTCATCCTTTACAATTTTGCTTCTTTTTTTTTCTTTTTCTTGCTTAATTGCTCTGGCTAACCCTATCAGTACTATACTGAATAAGAGTGACAAGAGTGGACATCCTTCTCTTGTTCCTGTTCTCACAAGAATAGCTTTCAGTTTTTTACCATTAAGTATGATGTTCACTGTGCATTTGCCATGTATGGCTTTCATTATGCTGAGGTACTTTCCTTCTGTACCCATTTGATTGAGGCATTTTATCTTAAATTGTTGTAGGATCCTGTCAAATTCTTTCTCAGCATCTATTGAGATTATCAGGTGATTTTGATTCTTTATTTTGTTAATGTGTTGTATCACATTGATTGATTTGCAGATGTTGAGCCATCCCTGCATCACTGGAATAAATCCCACTTGATTGTGGTATATTATCCTTTTAATGTATTATATTTGATTTGCTAATATTTTGTTGACAAATTTTGCATTTATGTTCATCAGTGATACTGGCTTGGAGTTTCCTTTTTTGTGTTGTTCTTGTCTTGTTTCAGTATTAGGGTAATCTTGGCCTTGTGGAATGAGTTAGGAAGTATCTGTCCTCTTCAATACTTTGGAACAGTTTGAGAAGCATAGGTATTAAATCTCCTTTGAATGTTTGGTAGAATTCACCAGAGAAGCCGTCTGGTCCTGGGCTTTTTTTGAGGGGGAGGTTTTTAGCTATTTTTTCAATTTCTTTTCTTGTGATTGTCCTATGAAGATTCTCTCTTTCTTCTTGGTTCAGTTTTAGGAGGTTGTATGATTCTAAGAATTTATCTATTTCTTCCAGGTTATGCAATTTGTTGACATGTAGCATCTCATAGTACTGTTTTGTAATCCTTTGTATTTCTGTGGTATCTGTTGTAATTTCTCCTGTGTCATTTCTGATTTTATTTATTTGAATCATCTGTCTCTTTTTCTTACTCAGTCTGGCAGTAAATGCAGTGAAACTACAGGACACAAAATCAATATACAAAAATCAGTTGCATTTATATACAGTAAAAACAAACTTACAGAAGAGAAATCAAGAATATAATCCCACTTACAATTGCAACAAAAAGAATAAGATAATTAAGAAGAAATTTAACCAAAGATGTGAAAGATGTAGATGTTGAAAAGAACAAGATATTGAAGAAAAGCTAAAGAAATGGAGAAGTATTCTATTCTGTTGGATTTGAAGAATAAACGTAGTTAAAATGTCCTTATATAAAGCAATCTAAAGATTCAATGCAGTGCCAATCACAATCCCAATGACATTTTTCACAGAAATAGAACAAAGGGACAGAAATGGAATTTCTCATCAAGACGGCAGTGTGAGGAGATATTCAACTTGTCTCCTCCCATGAACACAACCAGGTTATAACACTTTTTGGAAGAATTACCATGGATTGAAAACTGAAAACTGGATAAAAAGAACCCCCATGACAAGGGACAGTCCTAATGAAGGCAGAAGAGGCAGTAATTCTGGCTGGAGAGGACAAAAGCCACCTTTGGGAGCAGTGGAGCTTCTCAGCTGGCCAGGCGGGAGTCACCCTAATGTACGCAGCCCTCCCTGGTGGAGTGCGGTCCCAAGTGGGGGCGACACTGCTATAAGCATCCTTTGGACTCAGCCCAGCTGAGATGGAGGTCTAACTGTCTGGCTTTGCTGGTTATTAACTGCAGCAAGGACACCCCCAGAAAAGCTATTGGTAAAAAGCCAAAAAGACCCAGGTCTTAAAGGGCCCACTCACAAACTGACTCATTGCAACAACCTACAATCACCAGAGAGAAGGCTGACTGTCCTTTGGTGAAAAGAGACTCACCTGGTGGGATCTGGGGGCATCTTGGTGAGAGGAGGGACCTCTCCGGAGACTGAGACATTGGTGGGGGCCATTGTTCTGAGCTGATCCTGGTGTGCTGATACAGATACCAGTGGGGGCCATTGAGGTGCATCCATTGGCCTGTTAGCCCAGGGGTCTGCCACACCCACTAGAGAACAGATTTAATCCAGTTCAGGCAGGCAGGCAACCCACCTTAGGGACTGGCCCCACCTAACAGCAAGCCCTCAGGCTACTTTTCAGCCTGCATTGACTGACTGCCTTGATCTTCCACAGGCAGGCAAGGGTGTCTGCCTCTGTGGGGCAGAGCCTGTGTGAGGACCAGGTGAACTGTGGGGGGAATTTGGGGAGACATGGGGCACTCTGTAGTGTGGCATTGGGCTATGCTCCAGGGGGTTGAGAAGTGTGCATAGACCAGGACTGTGTTGACAGTGTATGTGGTCCTGTGGGGGGTGAGGCTTATCAGTGGCAGAAGACTTGTGCTTCACCAATAGCCATAAAAAGGATCAGCTCCACTTTCCAAAGCATGAAGCAATTGAGTGTCCCCATGCCAAGGGCCAGTAACCAGCTACACTGGGTACCAGCCCAATTAAGAGGACAATTGCAATAAGAGTGTGCTGATAGACTTTGTAGCCAACAGTGCTGAGGCTCCCCAAACTGGATTTACAAACAGCTGGCCAGGAAAGAAAAGATCAGAGTCCCTGGGTACCTGCAGTGGGAGCAACCCTGCCACAGCAGAAGAACACAAGTAGCCCACAAAGGGGTCACTCCTGGTTCTTATGGTTTGGTGATAAGAGGGAACCACCCTGCTGTGCCTCATAAGGCATACATAAGGCCACTTCCCAAGATCAGGAGACATAGCCGACTCACCTAGTACAAAGAAAATAGCACAGAGAAAGAGGCATAATAAGGAGGCAAAGGAATACTTTCCAAGCGATGGAACAGTACAAAACCCCAGAAAAAGGACTAAGTGAAACAGAAACTAGCAACCTACTTGACAAAGAATTCAAACAAAATCTAATGAGGATGGTCACAGATATGCAGAGATGAATGGATGAACACAGTGAGCACATCAGCAAAGAAATGAAAGATATAAAAAAAACAATCAGAAGTGAAAAATACAATACTCAAGAAATTCACTAGAGGGACTCACTTGCAAAGTAGAGGAAGCAGAAGAATGGATCAGCGAGCTAGATGAAAGACGAGGGGAAATCACCCAAGCAGCTTCCCAAAGAGCTGCAAGCAAGACGGTTTGTGGCTTGCCTCCCTTTGAGGGCTGGAGGCAGTGCTTTGTGCCTTCCACCTCTACAGCAATGTTGGACATGTATTAGAGCAGAAGTTCTAATGCAGCCTGATCACGGCTGGAAGGAAACTGTGCTTCAGGCCTTTGTATGAGAGGTTCCCGGTAGGCTGTAAGAGCACTGTCAAAAGTGAGCTCTTTCTCAGCTTCCCAAAGAGCTGCCAGCAAGAGGGTTGGTGGCTTGTCTCCCCTTGAGAGATGGAGGCAGTGCTTTGTGCCCTCCACCTCTAGAGCAATGTAGGACACGGCTGAGAGCAGAAGTTCTAATGCGGCCAGATCTGGGGTGGAAAGCAACTGTGTTTCAGGCCTCTGTATGAGAGGTTCCCGGTAGGCTGTAAGAGCACTGTGGAGAGCGAGTGGTTTCTCAGCTGCCCAAAGAGCTGCAAGCAAGACGGTTTGTGGCTTGTCTCCCTTTGGGGCACGGAGGCAGTGCTTTGTGCCTTCCACCTCTAGAGCAATGTAGGACACGGCTGAGAGCAAAGGGGCCTTTCTGACATAGGTGCTTTCGGACACACTCTCTATCACTGCACAAGGGCGGGTGGTTAGAAGCCTTTTGTGTCTCTCCTCCTAAGCATGTGGAAGCACAATGATTCCGTCCTCCACCCAGTTGCTTAAGGGGAAGATGTGGACATTCGGTCTGAGCGGTGCTGGAAGGACGGAACTGTGGCAGAAGCAGAAGTTCTAAAGCGTCCAGATCAAGGCTGGAAAGAAACTGCATTTCACATTCCTTTGTATGAGAGGTTCCCGGTAGGCTGTAAGAGCACTCTGGAAAGCAAGTTCTTCCTCAGCTTCCCAAGAGCTGGAAGCAAGACGGTGTGTGGCTTGTCTCCCCTTGATGGATGGAGGCAGTGCTTTGTGCCTTCCCGCTCTAGAGCAATGTAGGAAACGGCTGAGAGCAGAAGTTCTAATGCGGCGAGATCAGGGCTGGAAAGAAACTGCATTTCACAGGCATTTGTATGAGAGGTTCCCAGTAGGCTGTAAGAGAACAGTGGAGAGCGAGTTGTTTCTCAGCTTCCCAAAGAGCTGCAAGCAAGACGTTTTGTGGCTTGTCTCCCTTTGAGGGCTGGAGGCAGTGCTTTGTGCCTTCCACCTCTAGAGCAATGTAGGCCAAGACTGAGAGCAAAGGGGACTTCCTGAATTAGATGCTTTCTGACAAGGTCTCCACCAGTGCCCAAGGGCTCTTGGTTAAAAGCCTCTTGTCTCTCTCCTCCCAAGCAATTGGAAGCACAATCATTTGGGCCTTGGCCCCGGTGCTTGAGGGGAAGATGTAGGCATTTATTGTGAGCAGGGTTGGCAAGATGGAAATCTGGCAGAAGCAGAAGTTCTAAAGCGACGAGATCAGGGCTGGAAAGAAATGGCGTTTCAAGTGTCTTTCTAGGAGAGGTTCCTGGTACACTGTAAGAGCACTGTGGAAAGGGAGTTCTTTCTGAGCTTCCTAAAGAGCTGGAAGCAAGACGGTTTGTGGCTTGTCTCCACTTGAGGGATAGAGGCAGTGCTTTGTGACTTCCACCTCTAGAGCAATGTAGGCCAAGACTGAGAGCAAAGGGTGGTTCCTGAATCAGGTTCTTTCCGACAAGCTCTCCACCAGTGCCCAAGGGCTCTTGGTGAAAAGCCTATTGTCTCTGTACTCCTAAGCATGTGGAAGCACAATCATTCGGGCCTTGGCCCCATTGCTTGAGGGGAAGATGTAGGCATTTGTTGTGAGCAGGGTTGGCAAGATGGACATCTGGCAGAAGCAGAAGTTCTAAAGCGGCGAGATTAGGCCGGGAAAGAAACGGTGTTTAAGCCGCCTTTGTAGGTGAGGTTCCCGGTACGCTGTAAGAGCACTGTGGAAAGCGAGTTCTTTCTCAGCTTCCTAAAGAGCTGGAAGCGAGATGGTTAGTGGCTTGCCTCCCCTTGAGGGATGGGGGCAGTGCTTGGTGCCTTCCTCCTCTAGACCAATGTAGTGCACAGTGAGAGCTAAGGGGCCTTTCTTCCATAGGTGCTTTCTGACACTCTCTCCACCAGTGCACAAGGGCGGGTCATTAAAAGGCTCTTATCTCTCTCCTCCTAAGCATGTGGAAGCCCTATCACTTTGGCCTCAGCCCCATTGCTTAAGGGGAAGCCGTAGGCATTTGGTCTGAGGAGGGTTGGCAAGATGGAAATGTGGCAGAAGCAGAAGTTCTAAAACGGCGATATCAGGGCTGGGAAGAAATGGCCTTTCAGCTGCCTTTGTAGCAGAGGTTCCTGGTACGCTATAAGAGCACTGTGGAAAGCGAGTTCTTTCTGAGCTTCCTAAAGTGCTGGAACCAAGAGGGTTTGGGGCTTGTTTCCCCTTGAGGATTGGAGGCAGTGCTTTGTGCCTTCCACCTCTAGAGCAATGTAGGCCAAGACTGAGAGCAAAGGGGACTTCCTGAATTAGATGCTTTCTGACAAGCTCTCCACCAGTGCCCAAGGGTTGTTGGTTTAAAGCCTCTTGTCTCTCTCCTCCCAAGCAATTGGAAGCACAATCATTTGGGCCTTGGCCCCGGTGCTTGAGGGGAAGATGTAGGCATTTATTGTGAGCAGGGTTGGCAAGATGGAAATCTGGCAGAAGCAGAAGTTCTAAAGCGGTGAGATCAGGGCTGGAAAGAAATGGCATTTCAGCCGCCTTTCTAGGAGATGTTCGCTACATAATGTGTTGAACAAAAAGTTTCATGAAAATAGTAGGATACTGATTGACTCATGCAACTGTTCCTGTCTGTTAGAACCAACTTTTACACATGTGCCGTTACGTAATATGACACCTTTCCAGAGTCCTGAGGACAGTATTTTAGAGATATAGCTGGACGTTGTTTAACACACACAATGGCATAGTTATAAATGTCTTTTAATCACTCACCTTACAGAGTTTCTTATGTGCAATGAACATGAAGTGCAGATTGCTGAACAAAATATTTCACTGAAGTAGCACTACTGTTAGAAACCCCTTTTATGATTGTGCCTTCACAGGTTGTATAATATACTGTACAGAGTTCTGAACACTGAAATGGCACTACAGACATTCATTTAAGATGATAACATTGTTAGAAACACATTTTACACGTGAGCATTATATAATTTATAAATTACGACATGGAGTGCTGATGAATGTTTCACTGAAATCGCACTATAATCACACATTCACATATATAGCCCAAATAGAAACAACTTTTACTATGTGCCTTGACAGAGCGCATCATGTGTAAGACAGAATGTAGTGTTTCATTGAAAAATCACAATCCTGACAGCATTTGCACTGCTAGCACCAATAGAAATATCTTTTACTTTTGTGCTTTTACAGAATACATAAAATCCTTAAATGTGCTGAGCAGTGTTTCACTAAAATTATGATACCGTTTAATTCACACAAGTATTGATAAACACGTTTATTTACTTAATGTATAAAATGCAGCATAGAATACTGAATACAGTATTTCACTTGAGTAGGAGCATGACAATTCACAGAGCTAATGCTCTTAGAAAAACTTTTTGCGTATGTTTCTTTACAGAGTGTAATATCAGGATACTGATTCCATCAGAATATTAGCACTTTTAGGAAAAAAGCCTTTATACCTGATCCTTTACTAATTTATTACTTGTAGCACGGAAGTCTGAGCACAGAATTTAACCATACCAGCACTACAGTGATTCACTCACAGAGCTAACAATATTTTGAAAAAATGTACATATATGGCTTTACAGATCATATAAGAAATAGCACAGAGTATTAAACAGTGTTTCATTAATGTAGCACTATACTGATTCACATAGGCTCTTAATGGTCTTAGAAACATCTTTTATTCAAGTGTCTTTACAGAATGTATAACTTTCAGCACAGAATGATGAGCATAGATTTTCACTGAAATATCAATTAATGATCCATTCATAAAGGACAGAATTATTAGAAATAACATTTACAAATGGTGTTTTCCAATACTGCATAACATGAAACGAAATCATTAACACAGTGTTTAACTGGATTAGCACTATACTGACTCATTCATGAAGTTAGTACTATTAAAAACACTTTTATATAAGTGCTTTTACAGAATATATAACTGGCAGCACAGTGTACCAAATACAGTGTTTCACTAACATAAGATGATAGAGGATAATTCACAAAAAGAGCACTGCTACAAAGAAATGTTACACGTTTCTTTACAGAATGAACAGCATACAGTACTAATATTCAGCACAAAGTGCTGAACACAACGTTTCACCTTCATATCACTACACTGATTTATTCAGGCTGCTGGCACTGTTAGAAACACCATTTATAATAGAAACTTTATATAGTATATAATTTGAAGCACATATTTACTAAATATTAATTGACTGAAACAGCAGTGTACTGATTCAAACACAAACCTAGCCCTTTTAGAAACCTTTTTATACACGTGACTTTACAGAATGAATAACTTGTATCATAGCTTCTGGACCCAATATTTCAAAGAAATGGCTCTATACTGATTCATTGATACAGCTGACAATATTAGAAACATATTTTATATGTGTGCCTGAAAAGACTGTACAACGTTTTTCACAAAGTGCTGAGAAAATTCTTTCCCTGAAATAGCACTATATGGTTTTATTCGAGCAGCTAGCACTTAAAAACATCTTTTATGTGTGTGCCGTAACAAAGTACACAACATGAAGTGCAGAGGATGGAGCACAGTGCTTCACTGTGATAGCATTATGCTGATTCATTACTGAAGCTAGTACTGTTTTAAACACCTTTATGCATGCGCCTTTACAGAATATATACCATGTAGCAAAAAGTGCTGAGTACAGTCTTTCACTGAACTAGCGCAGTACTGATTAATTTACACTGCTAGCACTGTTAGAAAGACATTTTACCTGTTTCTTTGCAGAGTATAATAAATTGTAGCACTACTTGCTGAACACAGTCTCACTAAAGAAATAGTAATTGATTCATACACAAAGCCATCCCTAATAGAAACCACTCTTACCTATGTGCTTTTACAAAGTGTAAATGTGCCACAGAGGATGCTGAACATTGTGTTTCAGTGACGTGCCACTATGCTTGCTCACCAAACCTGCTGGTGTTATTAGAAACGGTCTAATACACGTGTCTTTACAAAGTGTATAACTTGAAACATAGAATGCTTAGCATGGTGTTTCACAGTAATATCACTGTATTGATTCATTCACTGTTGGAACTTTACAAAATGAAAACCACACAATGCTTAGCAAACTGTTTCACTGAAAAACCACTATCCTTATTTATTCATGCAGCTAGTGCTGTTAGAAACACCCTTTATACATGTGCCTTTATGGATTGAAGAACACATAGCACAGAGTACTGATCACTTGTTTCATTTAAATAGTATTTTATTGCATTATTCACATAGCTAACATGGCTAGAAAACCCTTTTATACATGTGTCTTTGCAGAATATATAACATTCAGCAGAGAATGTTGAGCAGGTTTTTACAGAAATTTTGGTGTACTGATTCAAACACAGAAACATGTCTATATATGTGCTTTGCTTTGTTATGTATATGAACTATCTGAAAATGACATAAAAATATATCATTTACAGTAGAATTGAAAACAATAAAATACTAAAAAATAAATTTAAACAAGGAAGTGACAGATCTATATACCAAAACTATGAAACATTTATGAAAGAAATTGAAGAAGCAACAAACGAATGGACAGACATCCCATGTTCATGGATAAGAAATAAATATTGTTAAAATGTCCATACTACCCAAAGCCATCTATAGATTCAATGCAGTCACTATCAAGGTTCCAATGGTATTTTTCACAGAAATAGAGAAAATACCCTAAATTGTCATGCAATGATGAGAGACTCTGAATATTAGAGGAATGGTGAGAAAGAAGAACAAAACTGATGGCAAAACACTTCCTGATTTTAAACTATACTACAAAGCTACAGTAATCAAAACAGTATGGTAGTGGCATAAAAATATACATATAGTTGAATGGAACAGAATTGAGAGGCCAGAAATAAACACTCACATATATGGTCAACAAATATTTGAGAAGGGAGCCAATACTCAATGCAGAAAGGATAGTCTGTTTATTAAATGGTCTTGGGAAAACTGGATAACTGCATGAAAAAAATGAAATTGGAATTTTATCATACACCACTCACATAAATTAAAATTAGAACCATACAACTTCTATAAGAAAACGAATAGAAAACTTTGCTTGTCATAGGTCCTGGCAACATATTTATGGATATGACACCAAAGTACAAGAAGCAAAGGAAAAACTAAAATATCAAAGTAAGGATTCTGTGTAGCAAAAGAAATAATCAACAGGAGAAGTGATGTCACCAAGATGGTCATTCCTGGCTTTGCTTTTCTTCCCAAAAATCTAACAATTATTTATGAACAAGATACGACTGAGAAAATCCTGGAACATGAAAGCGAGACTGAAGCACATCCCAAGCACCAAAGAGACCACATTAGAAGAGTAAGAGGAGCACCTATATACTGACTGCATTGCCCCTCCCCCAGGCTGGCATTCCACCATGCTGAGAGGTCTCTGCTGAGCCTGCAGTTACTACAGTGGAAGAAAAGAAGTCAAGGAGGACATCCAGCTCCTGAAATGTTGTGGGTTACATCTTGGGAGTTCCCAACATGGTCTTACCCTACAGGGAATGCAGGGAAACCGGTGGGATGTGGTCACTGGGAATCAGATTGTGCTGGAGAAGGGGGAAGAGACTTGTAACAATCAGCACTTTGATCTTGGCATATTGAGTTTCTACCTGTGTCTCTATCCAAGAGGGGGGCCATCTACTCACCTCAAGACATGCCAATAGTTGAGAGGCAAGGTGGTAGGAGAGAAAGGGTTTTATTACAGTTTGTTTGCAAGGAGGAAGATGGCTGACTAATGTCAGAAAGAACCGTTTTACAGAACAAAGACTACAGGCTAGTTATTTAAAGGCTAGTCTCCAGGTGGGGGCAGACATCTTGTCTCAGTTACTGATAATCTTTGTTTTACTGGCTATGCATCAGAGAAGGGAGCAACACCCTATACTCTGATTTAACATAAAGATAATAAGAACAAAATCTTCAATATATGCAGTAAAGATTACTGTTTATGTGGGTGGTGCAAACACCTGCAGTGCCCAAGTAGTACTCCCAACCAGTGGCTTTGCTCATCTGTAAAGCCAAGAAGGTTGCAGTCTGATGAGGGAATTCAGTAGGGTGTAGGTCTGCTTGATTTGGGTCCTCAACCAAAAAGCCTTTAATGGCCCTTGACCCTATCCTGTCTTCACCCAGGTAAGGGAGCTGAGTCATAGCCTGGTCTATAGCTGAGTGTAGCTCCTGGCCCTATCTGGCCAGAAAGACTGGCTGGAACACCTGGAATCTATGTAGCCCAGCAACACTCAAGCAGAGAGTACAGCAAGCAGTTCTGATCAACTGTGAAGCAAAGCCTGTGGTACTGTTTGGCCAAGGAACTTGGGGAGTAGGTCAGATTGAGTCAAGACAATAGAGCCCTTCCAGGCTTGGACTTGGTTGCCTGTTCCTCCCAGGAAGGGGATGTAATTCATAGCCCAACCTATTTCTAAGAGTAGCTTCATGACCCTCTCAACAAGAAAGACTGACTCAGAACACCTGGGAGGCTGCTTGGAGCTGGCCCTCCTGTTCCACCCAGGCAGAGGAGCTCATTCGTAGCCACACCCACTTATGAATATAGCTCCCAGCCTGTCTGATTAGAAAGCCTGGCCATAACACCTGGAAGCTGCATAGCCCAGTAATGCTTGAGCAGAGAGTAGAGAGGGCAGAGCTGATCATCTGCAGAGGAAAGCCTGCTCAAGCAGGGAACTTGGGGAGTGGGTTGGCTTGAGTCAAGACAACAAAGGAGCCTGCTGGCTTTGGAACCATTTTTCCTGCTCCACTCAGGCAGGGAGACTATTCATGGCTCCACTCATTGCTAAACATAGCCTTCAGTCTACCTGACCAGGAAACCTAACCAGAGCACATGGGAACCTGATTAGCCTATTCAACAGCCCTGATTCCATTGGGACTTGAACATAGAGCAAAGTCTGTGGCTTTTGCCATCTGTAGAACATAATCAGTGGCCCTGTCTGGCCCAAGAAATCAGTGCATAGTCTTGTTTAATTCTAGTTCACAAACAATAATTCATGCAGTACCTGGAGCCTGTTGTGCTGCCTCATGATGTCAGGGGAGCTAATTTATAGCCCCTCCTACTACTGAGTATAGTATCCAGCCTTGACCACCTATAAGCCTAGCCAGAGAACCCAGGAACCATGGGGGCAATTCCTAAAGCCTCACTTGGACAGAAAACCAAACCAGGAGTCCTGCCAAAATGTTCTCAGCCAGTGGCACTCTCACCCACCATCAGAGCTTTAGCAGTGGCTTCAATAATAAACCCTGATAGCAGGCCTCACCTGCCCAAGGACATTACCTGCTGATACATCCAGAAACCCAAAGTGAGATGAGATGAGATGACTGGTGAAGAACTGTCTCTGGAAAAGCAAACTTATAAAGTCTGGAAGAGGTACCACTTACTCAAATGTAGAGATACCAACAAAAGGAATCAAGGATCACAAAAAAATTAGGTAAATATGACACCACTAAAGGAAACTAATAAAGCTCCAATAACTGACTCTAAAGAAATAGAGATCTATGAACTGTCAGAGAAAGAATTCAGAATAATCCTTTTAAAGAAGCTTAGTGAACAAGAACACACAGTCAGACAAGTAAACAAAATTAGGAAAACAATGCATGAACAAAATGAGAAGTTAACAAAATAGAAATCATGAAAACAACAGAAATCCTAGAGGTGAAAAATTCAATGACTGAATTGAAGAACTAAATAGAGTTTCAAAAATAGATTTGATCATGCAGAAGAAAGAATCAACTACCTAGAAGGTAGGACATTTGAAATTATCCAGTCAGAGGAACAATAAAAAAAAGAGGGGCCAGCCCCGTGGCCAAGTGGTTAAGTCCGCACACTCCACTGCAGTGGCCCAGGGTTTGGATCCTGGGTGCGGACATGGCACCGCTCATCAGGCCATGTTGAGGCAGCAGCCCATATGCCACAACTAGAAGGACCTGCAACTAGGGTATACAACTATGTACCAGGGGGAATTTGGGGAGATAAAGCAGAAAAATAAAGATTGGCCACAGTTGTTAGCTCAGGTGCCAATCTTTAAAAAAAATAAATAAAATAAAAGAGTGAAAAAAGCCTACGGGACTCTTGGGAAACTATCAAAAGAGACAATATCTGCATTATGGTAATTCCAGAAGGAGAAGAGAAAAAGAAAGAGGCAGAAAGTATATTGAAAGCACTAATGACTGAAAGCTTCTCAAACTTGAGGAGAGAAATGGACGTCCAGATCCATAAGGCCCAAAAGATCCCAAATAGGTTGAACCCAAAAAGGGCTACACCAAGACACATTATAACTAAATTACCAAAAGTCAAAGACAAAGAAAGTAATTTAAAAGCAAGAGAAAGTTGTTTCTTTGAAAAGGTAAACAAAATTGACAAAATTTTGGGTAGAATAACTAAAGAAATAAGAGACCGGACTTAAATAAAATTATAAGTGAAGAAGGAGATATTGCAACTGACAACAGAAATAGAAAGGAACATAATAGGCTACTATGAAAAACTATATGCCAACAAATTGGACAACTTCAAAGAAATGGAAAAATTCTTAGAAACTTACAACCTATCAAGAATGAATGAGGAAGAAATAATAAACTGAAGAGCCCAATTATTAGTTAGAAGATTAAACCATTAATCAAAAATACCCCAATGAAGTAAAGCCTAAGACCAAATAGCTTTATAGTTAAATTTTTACCAAACATTTAAAAAGAATTAACACCAATCTTTCTCAAATTCTTCCAAAAAATAAAAAAGGGAAGACTCCCAAACTCATTTTATGAAGTCAGCATTACCCTGATACCAAAGCCAGAAAAGTACAATACAAGAAAACAAACTACAGGCCAAAATCTCTGATGAACATATATGCAAAAAAAACCCTCAACAAAATATCAGTACATTGAATTCACCATGACCAAGTGTTATTTATTCGTGGGTTGCAAGAATAGTTCAACATGCACAAATCAATAAATGTAATACATCACGTTATTAGAATCAAAGAAAAAAATCACATGATTATCTCAACAGATGCAGAAAAAGCATATGACAAAATTCGAGATCCATTCTTAAGAAAAACTCTTAACAAATTAGGTATACAAAGAATGTACCTCAAAATAATAAGGCCATATGTAACAAGCATACTGATAACCAGCTCAGTGGTGAAAATTTGAAAAATTTTTCTCTAATAGCAGTAACAAGACAAAAGTACATCTCTCATGACTCCTATTCAACATAGTACTGGATGTCCTAGCCAGAGCCATCAGGAAAGAAAACAAAATAAAAGTCATCAGAATTGGAAAGGAAGAAGTAAAATTGGCTCTGTTTGCAGATGTCATAACCTTATGTATAAAAAATCCTAAAAGTACCACCAAAAAACTGTCGATCTAATCATCAAATTTAGTGAAGTTGTAGGATAGAAAATTAGCATACAAAATTATAAGCATTTCTATATACTAACAATAATTATCCAAAAAAGAAACAAAGAAAATAATCCTATTTACCATAGCAACAAAAACAGTGAATACTTTGGAATAAATTCAACCAAAGAGGTAAAAGATCTCTGTACTGAAAACCACAAGACACTAATGAAAGAAATGGAAGAAAATGCAAATAAGCGGGAAGATATCCTATGATCAAGGATTGGAAGAAATAATATTGTTTAAATGCCCATACTACCCCAAACCATCTACAGAATCACAGCAAACGCTATGAAGATTTTAATGGCTTTTTAAAAATAAAAAATAGAGAAAACCATCCTAAAAGTTATATGGAACCATGTAATACTTTAAATAGCCAAAGCAATCCTGAGAAAGAAGAATAAAGCAGAAAGCATCACACTTCCTGATTTCAGATTGTACTACAAAACTATAGTAATTAAAACAGTGTGGTACTAACATAAAAACAGACACATAGACCAATGGAACAGAATTGAGAGCTCAGAAATAAACCCATGTATGTACAATCAACTAATATTTGACAAGGGAACCAAGAACACTCAATGGAGAAAAGACAGTTTCTTTAATAAAATGGTGTGGGTAAAATTGGATATTGTCATGTAATAAAATAACACTAGACCCCTATCTTACACTACTTACAAAAATAATTCAAAATGGATTAAAGAAACCTTTGTGCACTGTTGGTGGGATTGTAAACTGGTACAGCCACTATGGAAAACAATACGGAGATGCCTCAAAAAATTAAAAATAGAACTACCATATGATTCTGCAATTCCACTTCTGGGAATATCCAAAGGAAGCGAAAACACTATGTTGAAGAAATATCTGAACCTTCACTTCATAGTAGCATTGCATACAACAACCAAGGCATGGAAACAACCTAAGTGTCCATTGAAAGATGAATGGATAAAGAAGTAGGATTATAAGTACACACACACACACTGGAATATTATTCACCCTTAAAAAAAGAATGAAGTCCTGCTATTTGCGACAACATGGATGGACCTTGAGGGCATTATACTAAGTGAAATAAGTCAGACAAAGACAAATACTGCATGATCTCACTTATATGTAAATTTTAAAAAAATCATAGTAAAAGAGATTAGATGTGGTTACCAGAGGGGGAAGGTGGGGGATGGAGAAATTGGAGAAAGGTTGCCAAAAGATACAAACTTCTAATTATAAGACAAATAAGTACTAGGGATGTAATGTACAACATGATGACTATGCAGTCATGCATTTCTTAATAACGAGGATACATTTGAGAAATGTGCCATTAGGCAATTTTCCCATTGTACAAACATCATAAAGTGTGCTTACACAAACCTAGATGGTGTATAGCCTACTATGAACCTAAGCTATATGGTACTAATCTTATGTGACCACCATCATATATGTGGTCCATCATTGACCAAAACATTGCTATATAATGCATGACTGTAGTTAAGACTGCTGTATGGTATATTTGAAAGTTGTTAAGAGAGTAGATCCTAAGAGTTCTCATAACAAGATAAAGAAATTTTTCTATTTTTTATATCTATATGTGATGATGGATGTTAACTAAACTTATTTTGGTAATTATTTCATGACATATGCAAGTCAAATCATTATGCTCTACACCTTAAACATACACAGTGCTTTATGTCAATTATATATCAGTAAAACTGGGGGAAAAAAGTCAAACAGGAGAAAATAATAAAAAATGGAAAGGTGTCCTATGGAATGGGAGAAAATATTTGCACCCCATATATCTGATAAGGGGTTAATATCCAAAATACACAAGGAACTCATGCAACTCAATAGGGAAAAACAATCAGATAAAAGGTGGGCAGAGGACCTGAATAGACATTTCTCCAAAGACAAATAAATGACCAATGAGTACATAAAAAGGTGTGGAATATAACTAATAATTAGAGAAATGTAAATCAAAACCACAATGAGATATCACCTCACAGCTGTGAGAAGTACTATCATCAAAAAGACAAGAGGTAAGTGTTGGCGAGTGTATGAAGAAAATTAAATCCTTGTGCACTGTTGATGGGAATGTACATTGGTACAGCCACTATGGAAAACATAGGTTCTTCAAAAAAAACTAAAAACACAACTACTATGGGATTTAGTTAAACCGCTTTGGGTACGTATTTTAAATAATTGAAACCAGACTATTGAAGGAATATCTCCACCTTCACATTTATTGAAGCATTATTCACAGTAGCCAAGATATGGGACCAACCTAAGTGTCCATCAAAGAATGCATGGACAAAGAATATGTGAATATATAGGTGATCTTTAGGTATACATACATACATACATATATAATGTTATTCAGCCATGAGAAATGATAAAGTCCTACCATTTATGACAACACAGATGGTCCTTGAAGACATCATGCTAAGTGAAATGAAAGAGAAAGACAAATACTATATAGTATCACTTATATGTGGAATCTAATATATCAAGTCTGTAGAAACAGAGTATAGTGGTAGTTATCAGGGCCTGGGTAGGCGGGGGAAATGGAGAAATGTTGGTGAAAGAGTACAAGCTTCCATTTAGAGAAAGAATAAATTCTGGGGATTTAATTCACAGTATTGTGAATGTGAATAACAATATTGTACTATATACTTGAAAATTGCTGAGAGTAAATCTTGTGTCCTCACCACAAAAAAGATATGATAATTACGCAACATGACGGAAGTGTGAGCTAACACTACAGTGGTAATTATATTACAATATGTAAATGTGTATAAGATCAACACTTTGTACACCTAAAGTTACAAGTTACACAATGTTATATGTCAATTATATCTCAATAAAGTTGGGAGGAAAAAAGAAATGCTTTAATATATGTGCTTTTATACAATTTGTGTCATGAAGCAGAGTGCTGACCACAATTTTTTACTGAAATAGCACTCTTCTGTTTTATTCAAGCCTGTAGCAATATTAAAAATTGTTTCCGTGTGTGCTTATAAAAGTATGAACATGCAGCACAAATTTATGAACACATTGTTTCAAAAATATGATGATAGAGGTTAAATCACATCAATTACCAACAACTTTTACATGTCTTTACATTGTGTGCAACATTAAGTTCAGAGTGCTGGAAATAGTGATTCACTCTGGCTTCTAGGACTGTTAAATACACCTTTAAAGAGATGTCTTTACAAAATTTAAACCTTGAAGCACAGAGTCCTAAAGATATTGTTTCACTGAATTACAGTATACTGATTAAGCCACACAGCTAGTACAGTTAGAAACAAATTTAAGCATTGTATATACAGAGTGTATAACATGCAGCACAGGTTTCTGAACATAGGGTTTCACAAGAATGTGATGATAATCTAATTCTCACAAATAGTATTGTTAGAAACAACTCATACAGGTGTCTTTACATTGTGAATAGCATGAAGCACAGACTGATTAACAAAATGTTTCAGTGAAATAACGCTATACTGATTCATTCAGGCTGCTAGCGTAGTTAGAAACAACCTTTTTTGAAACTAGTGGCAAAAAAATACATAACAAAAAGCTTACCATTTTAACTGTTTCCAATTATACAGCTCCATAATATTAAGTATATTCATATGGTTGTGCAACTAATGTCCATAAATATTTCATCTTGAAAAACTGAAACTTTATACCCATTAAACATCACTCCCCATTTCTCCCTCCCCTAAACCTTGGCAAAAACTATTCCACTTCTGTTTCAATTAATTTAACCACCCTAGATACTTCATGTTAGTGGAATCATACAGTATTTTCCTTTTTGTAACTGACTTATTTCACTTAACATAATGTTTGAATTTTCTCCATGTTGTAACATGCGCCAGAATTCTTTTTTTCAGGTTGAATAGTATTCTATCGTGTGCATATACCTCATCTTGTATATGCATTTATCCATTGACAGGCACTTTGCTTGCTTCTAACTTTTGACTTTTATGAAAAGTACTGCTATTTTAAGGGGTGTGCAAATATCCCCTCAATTTCTTACATTCAATTCTTTTGGATGTATGCTGAGAAGTGAAATTGCTGCGTCATATGATACATCTATTTTTAATTTTTTGAGGAATGTTTATACTGTTTTCCATATTGACTCCAACAATGAACCTTTCCATCAACAGTGTATAAGGGATCATATTTCTCCACCTCTTCCCCAACACTTATTTCCTGTTTTTTCTTTTCTTGAGCAAGATTAGCCCTGAGCTAACATCTGTCCCAATCTTTCTCTATTTTATATGTGGGTCACTGCCACAGCATAGCTGACAAGTAGTATATGTCCACGCCCAGTATCTAAACCTGTGGACCCAGGCTGCCAGAGCAGAGCATGCCCAACTTAACCACTAGGCTATGGGGCCAGCCCCTTCTGTTTGTTTTTTAATAGTAGCCATCCTAAGTATTCTAAGGTGATATCCATTGTGGTTTGACTTGTGTTTCCTTGATTATTAGTAATGTTGAGAATCTTTTCATATACTTGTTGTTTATGTGTATATCCTCTTTGGAGGAAAGTGTATTCAAGTCCTTTGTACATTTTAATCGGATTGTTTTGTTGTTGTTCTTGAGTTTTTGGATTCTTTACATATTCTGGATGTTAACCTCTTGACATATATATGATATGCAAGTGGTCTATCTTATTTTATAAATTGCCTTTTCGCTCTGTTGACTGTGTCCTTTAATGTACAAAACAGTTTTCAATTTTGATGCAATCCAGTTTCTGTACTTTTGTTGACTGTGATTTTGGTGTGATGTCCAAATCCTTTACAAATACAGTGCCATGAAGATTTTCTACTATGTTTTCTTTGAATATTTTATAGGTTTAGATCTTTGTTCCATTTTTAGTTAACTTTCATATATTGTGTGAAATAAAAATACAACTTCATTTATTTGCATGTGGATATCCAGTTTTCCCAACACTATTTGTTGAAGTAAAAGTTTTTCCCCAATTGAATGGTCTTGGCAACTTAGGTAAAAATTACTTGACAATATGTGAAAGAGTTTATTTCTAGGTTTTCTATTCTGTGTCATTGATATTTGTGCCTGTCTTTATGCCAGTGCCATACTGTTTTATTAATGTAGCTTTGTAATACATTTTGAAATCATGAAGTGTGAGACCTCCAACTCTGTTCTTATTTTTCAGATTGTTTTCTTAATGATATTAATTTTCCATTGCAAGAACAAGGTATGTCTAAGCAATTATTTGTGTGTTCTTTCAGCAATGTTTTGTAGTTTTCAGTGTAAAAGTCTTTCATCTCTTTGGTTAAGTTTACATCCACGTATTTGTGTCTTTAATGTTATAGTAAATGATATTATTTTCTTAAATTCCTCATTGTTAGTGTATAGAAACAAAACTGATTTTTGGAGTGGATTTTTTTTTTATCCTGCAACTGCCTAATTCATTCATTAGTTCTAAGAGAACTTTTGCTGTTGTTGTTCAATCTTAAGATTTTATACATCTAATATCATGTCTGTTTACAGAGATAATTTTACTTTTTTAAACAGCTTTACTGACGTAGAATTCACATACCATACAATTCACCCATTTAAAGTGTAGGTATATTTGGTATGTTACATTAACTTTTTTTAATGTGGTAAAACATATACAACAGAAAAGTTGCTATTTTAACCATTTTAAGTGTATAATTAAGTGGCATTAATTATAGTCACAATGTTGTGCAACCATCACCACCACCTATGTCCAAAACTTTGCCATCATCCCAAACAGAAGTTCTGTACCCATTGAACAGTAATTCCACATTCCTCTCTCTAAATTTAGATGCATTTTAATTTCTTTTTCTTGCCTAATTTGTCTGGCTACAGCTTCAATATTATACTGAATAGAAGTGGTGAAAGTGGGTATTTTTGTTTTCTTCCTTATATTAGAGAAAAAGCTTTCAGTCTTTCACCATTGAGTACAGTGTTAGAGGTGAGCTTTTCATATATGGACTTTATTACGTTGAAGTAGTTTCCTTCTATTCCAAGTTTGATGAATGTTTGTATTAAGAAAGAGTGCTGAATTTTGTCAAATGTTTTTTCTGCATCAATTGAAATCATCATGTGATTTTTTCCCCTTCATTTTGTTACTGTGGTGTATTACATTAATAAATTTTCCTATGTGGAAATATCCTTGCATTTCAAGATGAAACACCATTTTCTGTTTCATTAAAAGGTGTTTCCTTTTAATGTGTGGATGAATTCTATTTTCTAGCATTTTGTCGAAGGTTTTTGCATCAATAGTCATCAGGGATATTGTTCGATAGTTTTGTTTCGTTATTTTCATGTAATATTACTTTCTGGAGTTAGTATCTGGGTAATGCTGGCCTCATAAAATGAGTTTTGAAGTATTCCAACCACTTAAAGATTTGGAATAGGTTGAGGAAGATTGGTGTTAATTCTTCCTTAAGTGTTTGGTAGAATTCTCCACTGAAGCCATGTAGTCCTGAGATTTAGTTTTATTGGGAAAGTTTTCAGTACTGATTCAAACTTCTTACTAGTTACAGACTTGTTCATATATTTATGTCTTCAGGATTCAGTCTTGGTAAGTTGTGTTTCTAAGAATGCACCCCTTTTATCTAAGGTATTTAATGTCTTATGCAATTTTCACAGTACTTTATTCTAACGTACTTTATTGATGTAAAAAAGATAGTACTATCCCTTCTTTCATTTCTCACTTAAGTAATTTGAGTGTTCTCTCTTTTTTATTTCTTAAATTAACTAAAGGTTTTAAAATTTTGTTGATCTTGTACCAACTTTTGATTTCATGGATTTTTTCTATTATTTTAATCTCTATTTTACTTTTCTGTGATCTAATCTTTATTATGTTTTTCTTCTGCTCAATTTGAATTTGGTTTGTTCTTCTTTCTCTAGTTTCTTGGCGTATAATGTTTGATTGTTGGCTTGAGGCCTTTCTTCTTTTATTTTATTTTTTTGGTAGACTGGCTCTGAGCTAACATCTGTTGTGAATCTTTTTTTCTCTTCTTCTCCCCAAAGCTCCCCAGTACATAGTTGTATATTCTAGTTATAGGTCCCTCTAGCTGTGCTGTGTGGGATGCCGCTTCAGCGTGACTTGATGAGCTGTGTTAGGTCCACACCCAGGATCCAAACCAGTGAAACCCCAAGCTTTGGAAGTGGAGCATGTGAATTTAACCACTTGGCCATGGTGCTGGCCCCATAGGATTTAAAAAAAATTTTGCAAAGAATATCGTTGGTATTTTGATGGAAATTGTGTTACTCTATAGATGGCTTTGGGTAGTACAGACATTTTTACAATATTACTTTAATCCATGAACACAGACTATCTTTCCATTTATTTGTGTCCTTTGATTTCTGTCAACAAAATCTTGCAGTTTTCATTGTACAGATCTTTCACTTTATTGATTAAATATATTCCTTGGCATTTTACTGTTTTTGATGCTATTATGAATAAGATACTTCTCTTTATTCCTTTTTTAGATGTTTCATTATTAGTATGTAGAAATGCAATTGATTTCTGTATTTTGATTTTATATCATGCAACTTTACTGAAACTGTTGTTTAATTCCAAGAGTTTTTGGTTGAGTCTTTGTGATTGTCTATATATCTAATCCTATCATCTGCAAAAAGTGACAACTTTACTTCTTCCTTTCCAGTTTGGATGCCTTGTATTTCTTTGTCTTTCTTAATTGCTCTATTTAAGATTTCCAGTACTATATTAAATAACTGTGGTGAGAATGGGCATCCTTGTGTTGTTTCTGATCTTAGAGAAAAAGCTTTCAATTTTTCTCCATTGAGTACAATGTTTGCTGTGGATGTGCCATATATGAGGTATATTCCTTCAACACCCAATCTGTTAAGTATTTTTATGATGAAAGGATGTTATATTTTGTCAAATGCTTTTTTTGCATCTATTGAAATGATCATGTGATTTTTATATTTCATTCTACAGTTGTGTGTTACTTAATGATGGGGATACATTCTGAGAAATGTGTTCTTAGGCAATGGTGTCATTGTGCAAACATAGAGTGTGCTTACACAAACCTAGATGGTATAGCCTATTACTATAGCTACACTTTTATATGACTGGCACAACAGTAGGTTTGTTTACACCAGCATCACTAAAAACATGTGAGTAATGTGTTATGCTACAACATTATTATGGCTACAACATCACTAAGAAATAGAAATTTTTCAGCTTCATTATAATTTTATGGGACTACTGTTGTATATACAGTCCATAATTGACTAAAACATTGTTATGCAGCACATGACTGATTAATGTAATGTATTACATTTGTTGCTTTGTGTATGTTGAGCCATCTTTGCATCCCAGGCATAAATCCCACTTGGTCATGGCATATATTCATGTTAATTTTCCTGAATTCAAATTGCTAATATTCTTCTGAGAGTTTTTTCATCTATATTCATCTAGGATATTGGTCTACAGATTTCTTTTCTTGTGATATCTTTATCTGGTTTTGGTATCAAGGTAAGGTTGGCCTCATAGAATGAGTTTGAAATAGCCAAAGCAATCCTGAGAAAGCAGGAAAAGCCAGAGTTTTTACAATTTCTGATTTCAAATTATGTTACAAAGTTCTAGTAATTAAACGTATGATACTGGCATAAAAATAGGCACACAAAACAAAGTAACAGAATAGAAAGCCAAGAATCAACCCCCCACATATATGGTCAACTAGTATTTGACAAGGGAATCAAGAACACCCAATGGGGAAGGGATAGTTCTTTTAATAAATGGTGTTGGGATGACTGGATAAACACGTGCAGACCAGTGGCATTGGACCCCTATCTTATACCACTTACAAATAGTAACACAAATTAGATCAAATACTTAACATAAAACTTGATAATATAACACTAATAGAAGAAAATGTAGGGAAGTTCCACTTTGGTCTTGGCAATATTTTTATGGCTATGACACCAAAGTGCAAACAACAAAAGCAAAAATCAACAAACGATATTCTGTTTAACTTAAAAATCTTCTTAACAGAAAAAGAAACAATTGACAAAATAAAAAGGCAACCTACAGAATAGGAGAAAAATTTCACAAACCATGTATTGGATAAGGGGTTAACACAAAATATATACAGAACACATACAATTAAATAATAAAAAAATTTAAAATGGGCAGAAAAACTAAATAGACACTTTATAGAAGACATCCAAATAGGAAAGAGTTACATGAAAAGATTCTCAAAATCACTGATCATCACAGAAATACAAGTAAAAACCACATAAGATATCATGTCACACCTGTTAGAATGGCTATCATCAAGAAGACAAGAGATAACAAATGTCAGTTAAGATGTGGAGAAAAGAGAACAACTGTGCACAATTGGTGAGAATGCAAATTGGTTCAACCAATATAGAAAAACAATATGGAGGATCATCATAAAATTAAAAATAGATCTTTTATGATCCATAAATTCCACTTCTGAGTATATACCTAAAGGATATATATATATGGATATAAAATGGATGCTATATATTATATATATATACTGGAATTTTAGCCTTGAGAAAAAAGGACATCCTGTCCTTTGTGACAACATGGATGGAACTTAAAGATATTATACTAAGTGAGATGTTAGGCAGAAAAAGACAAATACTGTATTGTATCACTTATATGTAGAATCTAAAAAAGCCAAAATTGTTAAAACAGAGAGCAAAATGGTGCTTACCAGGAGATGAGGGTGAGGGCATAGGACAGATGTTTAGAGGTACAAACTTACAATGAGTATAAATGAGCCCTAGGAATCTAATGTACAGTATGGTGAACATAGTCAATAATATTGTATTATAACCATCAAACTTGCTAAGAGACTAGAACGTAACTTTTCTAACCACCAAAAGGAAACTATAATATAAACAGGTGCCAAATTATTGCTGCAATGGCAATCATATTACTATATATAAATGTATCAAGTTAACGTGTTGTACACCTTAAATTTACATGATATTATATGTCAATGGTATTTCAATTTAAAAAAACAAAAAAATTTGAAAAGGACAAAGATTCTCACTCTTACCACTTCTTTTCAGCATAGTCCTGGAAGTCCTACACAGAGCAATTAGGCAAAAAAGAAATAAAGACATTCAAATCAGAAAAGAAGTAAAATTATTACTGTTTGCACATGACATGAGAGTTATGTAGTAAACCTTAAAGAATCAACAAAAACCTGTTAGAATACATGAATTTAGTAAAGTTGCAAGATAAAAATCAATATACGAAAATTACTTGCATTTCTATAAACTATAAATGAACTATCTGAAAAAGAAGTTAACCACCTCACTTACAATAGCATTAAAAAGATTAAAATAGGAATGAATTTAATAAGATAAAATACTTTTCATACTTCAAACTATAAAGTATTGATGAAAGAAATTCAAGGAGACACAAAGTAATGGATAGACATCTCATGTTTTTGGATTGGGAAAATTAATATTGTTAAAATATCCATACTACCCAATGTGATCGTTAGATTCAATGCTATCCCTATCAAAATCCCAATTGTCTTTTTTGCAGAAATCGAAAAAAAATCCTAAAATTCCATATGGAACTATGAAAGACCCAAAATAGCCAAAGCAATCCTCAGAAAGAAGAACAAAACTGAAGGCATCACATTTCCGAATAACAAATGTTATTACAAAGCTACTGCAATTACAACAGTATGGTACTGGCATAATGACAGACATACAAAATGAATGGAACAGAATAGAAAGCCCAGGAATAAACTAATGCATATACAGTCAACTAATCTTTTACAAGTAAGCCCAGGATACACAATGTGGAAAGGGTTGTGTCTTTGACAAATGGTATTTTGGAAAGGTGGACATCTGTAGGCAAAACAAAATGTGAATTGGACCCCTACCTTACATGACAACCAAAATCAATTCAAAATGTATTCAAGACTTAAACAAAAGACCTAAAAATCTTAGAAGGAAACGTAGGGGTAAACCTCTTGACATAAGACTTGGCAATAATTTCTTGGATATGAGATCAAAAGCACAGACAAGAAATCAAACGTAGACAAGTGGGACTACATCAAACTAAAAACCTTACGTACTACAAAGAAAGTAATCAACAGAGTGAAAAGAAAATCTATGCAGGGAGAAAATATTTGCAAACTATATATTTGATGAGTTTAATATTCAAAATATATCTGAACTCCTACAACTTAATTGTAAAAGAACAAATAATCTGATTTAAAAATGGGGAAAGGCTTTGAATAGATGTTTCTGCAGAGAAGACATAAAAATTTTCAACAGATATATTAAAAGTGCTCAATCCCAATAATCATTAAGAAAATGCCAATCAAAACCATAGTGAAATACCCCTTCACATCTATTAAAATGGTTATTATCTTAAAAAAGAAGTATTGTAAAAGATATGGAGGAGCTGGAACACTTGTACACTGTTAGTAGAAAGGTAAAATGGTTCAATCACTATGGAAAGCAGTATGGAAGTTCCTCAAAATTTAAAAACGGCGTTGTTATATGATATAGCATTTCTACTTCTAGGTAATTTTCCAGAAGAATTGAAATCAGGACTTTGAAGAGATATATGCCTTCTCATGCTCATTGCTGCATCATTTGCTATAGCTAAGATTTAGAAACAACCAAGATGTCCATTACAAATGAATGGATAAGAAAACATACGCATATGATGAATGAATATTATTCAGTCATGAAAAGTAAAGTGTGTTATATGTGGTGATATGAACATGGAGAACATTATGCTAAGTGAAATAAGCCAGCCATAGAAGGACAAATATCACATGATTCCACTTATATCAGCTATCCAAAAATAGCCAAACTCACAGAAGCAGAAAGTAAGAGAGCAGTTGCCAGGGGCTCAAGAGAGGGGGAAATGGGGAGTTGCCATTCAGTGGGTATAAAGTTACAGTTATACAAGATAAAGAAGTTCCAGGGATACGCTGTTCAGCATTGTGTCTTTAGGTAAGAATACTGTACTGTACACAAAATTCTAACGGAGTAGATCTCATGTTATCTCTTCTTATCACAATTAAAAAAAAAAAAACTAGGGTTGTTAGAAATGACTTGACACATGTGCCTTCACAGGTTGTATAAAATGTAGCACAGAGTACTGAACATATTTTTTTTCTGAAGTACCAGCATGCTGATTCATTCAAAGTTGTGTCAGAAAAAAAATTTACACTGTTCTTTAGAGAGTACATAACATGTTCTGAACACTGTTTCACTTTAATAACTGATTGTACTGATTAATTCAGGCTTCTTTCACTGCTTTAAGCTTATTTTATACCTGAGGCTTTACATACTTTATGACTTGCAACCCAGATTGCTGAGCACAATATTTAACTAAATTCACACTGCATTGTTTCATTCACTCAACTAGCACTGTAAGAACCAACTTTTACACATGTGCCTTAGGAGGAATAACATGATGAGTTTGCAAAGCAGAGTGTTTTGGTGAAATAGCACTATAATGTTTAATTCACTATTAGAATCACCTTTTACATGTGCCTCTACAGGGTGTATAATATACAGCCCAGATTACTGAACACTGTGTGCCGCTTTAATAGAAATATTCTGATTTGTTCAACTTGTTAGAATCATTTTCTATACATGTGTTTTATAGAATATATTTACAGAATGTATTACATTCAGGACAGTGTTGAGCAATGTATATATATATATATATATATACACACACATATGTATTCATATATATATGAATGAATATGAGTCTATCTATATATAATAGATTTTATATTATAAATAATATTTATATATATTCACTCATATTCATTCATCGCTAGCACTGTTAGAAACAAGTAGTCCTTAAATGACTTTATGGAGTGTATAACATGAGGCAAAGAGGGTTGAACACACTGTTTAGCTGAAATGGCTGGATACTGAATTCAGTGATGATGATAACGCTGTTAGAATTTACTTTTACACATATACCCTACACTGTGGCTAACACACAGACTGATTGCTGAAAAACAGTTTCACTGAAATGGCATTATAGTGAGCCAATCAGGCAGCTAGCAGTTTCAGAAAATATATTTTACATGTGCTATTACATAGTGTACAATATACAAATCAGAACACTTACAAACTGTTTAACTGTAGTAGCAATATCTCAATTTATTCCAACAAATAGCATTGTAAGGAAGACAATTTACTCAAGTTACTTTCAAAGTATATAATATGCAGCCCAGAGGTTTGAAAACAATTTTTTCACAGAAATTGTACTATATTGATTTATAAAAACAGCTAGCACTTTAGAAACATTTTTTACAAACCTGAATTTTAAAAGTGTATAACGTGGTACACAGTTGTGAACATATTGTTTCACGGAAACAACACAGCACTAATTAATTTACACCAGAAGCATGGTAAAAAGAAAAACAAGTAACCGTTACACATGTGACTTTACAGAGTGTATACCATGAAGCATAAATATATGAAAACAGAAATTCGCTGAAATAGCACTATATTGATTTACTCACAGAGCTAGCACCATTAAAAAAACCTTTTGTAAGTATGCCTTTATATCATGCAAAAAAGGGTGATGGAAACAGTGTTTCAGTGAAATAAAATGATAGAGATTCATACACAGATATATTACTGCTATAATCTCCTTTCCTAACTTTCATTTACAGAATGTATGTTATGCCACACACATTGATGAACAATTTAAAAAGTTAGATATAACTTTCACATATGTGGACTATATTTTTTGCTCCTTTCATAGAGTGCTGAATATGATGTTTCACTGAGATAGTACTCTACCAAATCATTTATGAAACTAGCACCTTGGAAAAGTCTTTTACGACTTCATCTTTACAGAGTGTATAACACAGAGAACAGGTAACATGATACAGAATATAACTTACACATGTGACATTACCAAGTCTGTAACATGCACCACAGAATGCTGAACAGTGTTTCACAGGTGTAACAGTATAATGATTCATCTTCACATATAGCAATGTAGAAATTCCTTTTACACATATCTCTTTGCAGAGAGTATAATAAAGGACACGGATTCCCAAAAAATTGTTTCACTGAAATAGCATCATATTGATTTATTTGTGTAGATGGTATTTTTAGAAACAACCTTTAAACTGTGACTTTATAGTGAGTATAACTTTCCACACAGTGCCGAACAAAATATTTAATTTACATAGGACTATATTGATTTACTCTCATAGCTAGTAATGTTCAAACACATTTTATTTTATTCTTTTAAGGTATGCTTTTTGGTGAGGAAGACTGGCCCTGAGCTAACATGTGTCGCCAATCTTCCTCTTCCCCCCCCAAAGCCTCACTACATAGCTGTATATCCTAGTTGTAAGTCATTCTACTCATTCTAGTTCTTCTTTGTGGGATACTGCCACAGCATGGCTTGATGAGTGGTGTGTAGGTCTATGCACTGGATCTGAACCAGCTAACCCCAGGCTGCCAAATCAGAGCATACAAACTTAACCACTTGGCCACAGGGCCAGCCCCCACATTTTATTTCTATTTATTTTTTCCAGTTTATTAAGATATAATTGGCATATAACATTGTATAAGTTAAGGTGTACAGCCTAATGATTATATATATATGTATTATTACCACACTATAAACTTCAATTATCCATTATGCAACAAAAAAATTGCAAGGCATGCAAAGAAATAGGAAAGTATGGCTCATTCAAAGGGGAAAAAAACTAGAGCAACAGAAACTGTCCCTGATAGATACCAGATGTCAGATTTACTTGACAAAGACACTAAAATAACTGTCAAAATTACTCACAGAACTATATAAAGACCTGAAGAAAGCAAAGAAGATAATTATTAACACAATGGAAATATCAGTGAAATGATAGAAAACATAAAATGAAACAAAATGGAAACTCTGAGGACAAAAGTACAAACACTTAAATGGAATTTCACTAGAGGGATTCAAAAGCAGATTTCAGTATGCAGGAGAAATAGAAAATGTAAAGATTAGAGAACTGAAATTATTAAGCCTGAGGAATATGAAGAAAGAAATATTGAACAAAATTAAACACAGGTTCTGGTTCCATCATGGTGACATGAGAGGACCCTGAACTCACCTCCTCCCATGGACACACTGAATCTACAGGTGTATACAGAACAATGAGTTATGAAAGAAACCCAAATACAAGCTGTGACTCCTACACATTGGTCAAACCAAAAAAACTCCACATCAAAATGGATAGAGAGGCTGAGGCACAATCTTTCCATAAATCCCATCCCCAGTGCAGTGGCACAAAATTGAAAGGGAATTCACAACAGCCAGCTTCTCTCTGAGTATCCGAGGATTAGAACCCCACATCTATCACCCCAACTTTTAAGTCTTGCACCTGAGAGATGGAACCCCACAACAGCTAGCTCTGAAAGCCAATAGGGCAGACATCCATGAGACCCACAAGTCTATAACAAATGAAGAAATAGTTCTTAAGGCTTGCACAGACTTTCTGTGGCAACTTCCCCAAGGCACACAGCAGAGGGAGCTGAATGAAATGCACCAAGTCTTTCTGTCAAAGAGGTTTTATGCTTCACGCTTTTAAAATCTTCAACATGAGGGGAAGGCGTCTAATTTAAAACACTTCTAGGGACCTACAGAAATACTCTCCAAGAACCAGGGAGGCCAGTGTGTTTCATCTTTATGCTCTCCCCCTGCCTTGTTCCAGGTCCATGATAATTCTCAGAAAGAAGCTTGTGCATATGTCTAAGGACCCAATTTTTGCAACTACTGGCCAGGAAATGGCCCTTCATAGCCTGGCTATCATATCCAGCGGGGCTTATATTTGTGGATCCCATAGGACTGTTTCAAACATAGAAAGAATTCTTACCCAGCTAGTTCCCAGGGGTAAGGAGCAGAGGCAGCCAACTGAAACACACTCAGTCTTTGTGTGAAATAGACCTATTTGCTTATCTTAAAGCTTTGGCAGGAGGAACAATTTCTAATTTAAGACATGTCAGTAAGCCTAATGCAATAGGCCTTCTGACAGGATTTGGCACCTACTCAACTACTGGGAGCTATTAAAAGATAATAGACTGCTTGGATAAGCACAAAGACTTGAGAGGAAACCAAGAGCTGAGGCAGGTTTGAATGCAAGGTTCATCTCCTATAAGAAGCCACTCCTTCAAGACTAGGAGAGGTAGTTGTTTCATCTACTGTATAGAAATCAACAGAGTCAAGCAAAATGAGAAAATAGAGGAATATGTTCAAACAAAAGAGTGAGATAAAACCTCAGAAAAAACCTTAGTGAAGCAGAGATAAGTAATCTGGTAAAGCCTTCAAAGTAATCGTCATAAGATCCTCACCAAACTGGTGAGAAGAATAGATGAACACAGTGGGAACTTAAACAAAGACGTGGGAGATATAATAAAGTACCAAATAGAAGTCACAGAGGTGAAGAATACAATATCTGAACTGAAAAATACACTAGAAATTTTCAACAACACACTAGATGAAGCAGAAGACAAGATGTGTTGACTCAAAGACAAGGCAGTGACACTTACCCAATCATTGCAGCAAAAAGAAGAAAAGAATTTTTAAAAAGTGAAGGGACTTATGGGGCAACATCAAACAAACCAACATTTGCATCATAGGTTTCCAAGAAATAGAAGAGAGAATGGAACAGAAATCCTATTTGAAGCAATAATAGCTAAAAACTTCCCTAACCAGGGGAAGGAAACAGACATCCAGATGCAGGAATCTCAGAGTTCCAAATAAAAGGAATCCAAAGAGACACACACCAAGATACAATATAAATAAAATGTCAAAAGTTAAAGACAGGGAGAAAATATTAAAAGCACCAAAAAAGAAACATCTTGCTACATACAAGGGAATCCCATAAGACTATGAGCAGACTTTTGCAGAAACTTTGCAGGGCAGAAAGGAGTGGCACAATATATTAAAAGTGCTGAAAGAAAATACCTCCAACTAAGAATACTCTATCTGGCAAAGTTAGCATTCAGAAGTGAATAAGAGATTTTGTTTTCCAGACAGGCAAATGCTAAAGGAGTTCATCACCACTAAACCAATCTTACAAGAAATGTTAAAGGTGTTTCTTCAAGTTGAATAAAAAGAGCACTAATTAGAAGCATAAACACATATGAAAGAATAAATTTCATGGAAAGGTAAATATATGGTAAAGCTAGTGAATTTTATTACTTATAAAGCTAATATGAAGGTTAAAAGACAAATGTAGTAAAAATAACTATGATTACAACAATTAGTTAAGGGATACAAAAGATGAAACAATGCAAAATATGACACGAACAACACAAAATGAGGGGAGAGTGAGTAATGTTGAATTTACAATGAGATCAAACTTTAGTTGTTATCAACTTAAAATAGACTATTATAGATATAAGCTGTTAGATGTAAACCTTAAGGCAACCACAAAGCAAAATCCTATAGTAAATATACAAAAGATAAAGAGAAATAAATATAAGCATACCACTAAAGAAAGTCATTAAACCACAAAGGAAGAAAGTAAGAGAAGAAGAAAGGAACAGAGAGGAACTACCAAAACAGCCAGAAAACATGTAACAAAATGACAATATGCACATATTTATCAATAATTACTTTAAATGTAAATAAACCAGGTACTCCAATTAAAAGACAGAGTCGTTGAGGGACATAAAAAGAAGACCCATCTATATGTTGCTCTCCAGAGACTCATGTCAGATGTAAGCATACACACAGACTGAAAGTAAAGGGATGGAAAAAGATATTCTATGCAAATGGAAACCAAAAGAAAGCTGGAGTAGCTATACTTATATCCAACAAAATAGACTTTAAAACAAAGACTATAATAAGAGAGGAAGGGCATTATTTGATGATGAAGGAGTCAATCAAACAAAAGGATATAACATTGATAAATATTTGTGCACTCAACACCGGATCACCTAAACATATAAAGGAAATATTAACAGACATAAAGTAGAAATAGACAGCAATACAATAACAGTAAGACATTTTTCATTTGTTTTTTTTTTTTTTTGAGGAAGCTTAGCCTTGAGCTAACTACTGCCAGTCCTCCTCTTTTTGCTGAGGAAGCCTGTCCCTGAGCTAACATCCATGCCCATCTTCCTCTACTTTATATGTGGGATGCCTATCACAGCATGGCATGCCAAGGGGTGCCATGTCTGCACCCAGGATCCAAACCAGCAAACCCCAGTCTGCTGAGAAGCGGAACCTGCGAACTTAACCAATGTGCCACTGGGCTGGCCCCACAGTAAGATGCTTTAATATCCCACTTTCACTAATGGATAGATCATCCAGGCAGAAATCAATAAGGAAACACTGACCTTAAACAACACTTTAGTCCAGATCAATTTAACAGACATTTATAGATCATTCAATCCAAAGCAACAGAATACACATTATTCTCAAGTGAACAAGAAACATTCTCCAGGATAGATTATATACTAGGCCAAAAAACAAGTCTTAAATCGAAGGAAGATTAAAATAATATCAGAGATGGTTTCTGACCATAATAGTATAAATATAGAAATCACTTACAAGAAGAAAACTAAAAAATTCAGATATACATGGAGATTAAACATACTTCTGAACAACAAATGGCCCGAAAAAGAACAATAAAAAATCACCTTGGGACAACAAAGAAACAACCCACCAATTGGGAGAAAATATTTGCAAATCATACATCTGACAAGGGGTTAATCTTCATAATATACAAAGAACTCACACAAATCAACAATAAAAAAGCAAACAAACTGATCAAAAAGTAGGCAGAGGAGATGAACAGACATTTTTCCAAAGAAGAGATACAGATGGTCAATAAACATATGAAAAGATGTTCAACATCACTAATCATCAGGGAAATGCATATTAAAAATTACGCTAAGATACCCCCTTACACCTGTTAAAATGGCTATAATCACTAAGACTAAAAGTAAATGTTGGTGAGGGTGTGGAGAGAAGGAAACGCTCATACACTGCTGGTAGGAATGCAAACTGGTGCAACCACAATGAAAAACAGTATGGAGCGTCCTCAAAAAACTAAAATAGACCTACCATATGACCCAGATATCCCACTACTGGGTATCTACCCAAACAATTTGAAATCAACAATCCAAAGTAACACATGCAACATTATGTTCTTTGCAGCACTATTCACAACAGCCAGGACATGGAAGCAACCCAAGTGCCCATCGACTGATGACTGGATAAAGAAGATGTGGTATATATATATATATATATATATATACACACAATGGAATACTACTCAATCAGGAAAAATGACAAATTCATCCCATTTGCAATAACATGGAAGGACCTGGGGGAATTATGCTAAGCGAAATAAGCCAGTCTGAGAAAGACAAACACCAGATGATTTCACTCATATGTGAAATATAAACAAGTACTGGGACAAAGAAAACAGTTCAGTGGTTACCAGGGGAAGAGGGGTAGGGAGGGCACTGGGGGTGAAGGGAAGTACTTACGTCGTGACAGTCAAGAAATAATGTACAACTGAAATCTCACATTGATGTAAACTATTATGAATTCAACAAAAAAGAAAGAGAAAAAAATTACCTTGAGACAAATGAAAATGGAAACACAATATACCAAAGCTTATGGGCTGCAGCAAAAAGAGTTTTAAGGGGAAAGTTCATAGCAATAAATGCCTCCTTCAAGAAACAAGAAAAAACTCAAGCAACATAACTTGACGCTTCAAGGAAGTATGAGAATAAAAATGAAAAAGCCCAGAGTTAGTAGAAGGAAGAAAATCACAAAGATCAGAGTGAAAATAAATAAAATAGAGACTAAAACGACAATGGAAAGATCAATGAAAGTAACAGTTGGTTCTTTAAAAAGATAAACGAAATTGACAGACCTTTAGCTAGACTAACCAAGAAAAAAGAGAACTCAAATAAATAAAATCAGGAATGAAAGAGGAGATGCTACAACTGGCCACATAAATACAAAGTTTCATAAGAGACTACTATGAATAAGTATACATCAAAAATTTGACAACCTTAGAAGAAATGGATAAATTCCTAGAAACATACACCTTACCAAGACCAAATCATAATGAAATAGAAAATCTGAACAGACTGATTATGGGTAATGAGATTGAATCAGTAATTAAAACCTCCAAACAAAATCTAGGACCAGATGGTTTCACTGGTGAATTCTACCAAACATTTAAGGAAGAATTAATACCAATCGTTCTCGAACTCTTTCAAAAATTGAAGAGGAAGAAACACTTTCAAATTCATTTTACAAAGCTAGCATTACTGTGATACCAAAAACAGAGAAGACACCACAAGAAAAGAAAATTACAGGCCAATATTTCTGATGAGCTTAGAAGGAAAATCCTCAACAAAATATTAGCAAACCAAATTCAACAAAACATTAAAAGGATCGTACACCATGATGAAGTTGGGTTTAGTCCAGGGATGTAAGGATGGTTCAAAATCAGCAAACCAGTCAATGTGATATACCATCCTAACAAAATGAAAGATAAAAGTTATATGATCACCTCAATAGATGCTGAGAAGGAATTTGACAAAATTCAACAACCATTTATGATAAAAACTCTCCACAAAGTGAGTATAGCTGGAAATAACATCAATGTAAAAATCATATATGATAAGCTCACAGCTAAAATAATACTCAATGCAGAAAAATTGAAAGCTTTTCCTCTAAGATCAGGAACAAAGCAAGTGTGCCTATTCTCACCACTTTTATTCAACATAGTACTGGAAGTCCTAACCAGAGTAATTGGGCAAGAAAAATAAGCAAATGGCATCCAAATCAGAAAGAGAAAAGTAAAATTGTCACTATTTCCAAATGACATGATGTTATATATGGAAAACCCTGAAGACTCCCCGAAAAAGCTGTTATAACTAATAATTAAGTAAAGTTGCAGGACGCAAATTCAGTATACAGATTTTTATCTCTTGCAATTCTATACACTAATAACAAACTATCAGAAAGAGCAATTTAAAAAATCTCATTTTAAATCTAAAGGAATAAATTAGCTACAAAGGAATTTATCCAAGAAGGTGAAAGACCTGTACACTGAAAGCTATAGATCATGGATGAATGAAATTGAAAAAGACAGAAATAAATGGAAAAATATTATGTGCTCATGGATTGGAAGAATCAATATTGTTAAAAATTCCATACTACTCAAAAAAATATGCAGATGCATTACAATCCCCGTCCAAGTTCCAAGAGCATTTTTCACATATATAGACCAAACAGTCCTAACATTTGTATTAAACCACAAAAGACCCCAACTAACTAAAGCAATCTTGAGAAAGAATTACAAAACGGAAAGCATCATGCTCCCTGATTTCAAAAAATATTGCAAAGATATAGTAATGAAAACAATATGGTATTGCCAAACAAAACAGATATATAGGTCAATGGAATAGAAGAAAGAGGCCAGAAATAAACTCACACCTATATGGTCACTTAATTTATGACAAGGAAGCCAAGAATATACAATGAGAAAATATCACTCTTTTCAACAAATGGTGTGGGGAAAACTGGACAGTCACATGCAAGAGAATGAAACTGGAGCACTATCTTACACCATACACAAAAATTAACTCAAAATGGATCAAAGACTCAAATTTAAGACCTTAAGACTCCTAAAAGAAAAGATAGACAGTAATCTGACTGACACTAGTCTTGGCAATTAGTTTTTTGGTTTGACGCCAAAAGCACAGACAACAAAAGTAAAAAAAAAGAGTGGGACTACGTAAAAGTAAAAACCTTTTGCACAGCAAACAAAACCATCAACAAAATTAAAAGACAACCTATCAAATGGGAGAAATTTTTGCAAGTTGTATCTCTGATAAGGAGTTAATATCCAAATTATATTAAGAAACTCATACAACTCCATAACAAAAATCCAAACAATTTGATTAAAAGATGTGCAGAGGGTCTGTCTGAGTCCAGTATAATTCTAATTCTGTGAAACATTGTCCTTATTACTCTGTGCTTCAGGTTTTAAATAATGTAAAGAACATTTTCACAGGAGTAGTTTTATAGTTTGTATAATATGAGGCAAAATGTGCTGAACACAGTGTTTCATTGAAATAGTAGAATCTGATTCATTTACACAGCTACCACTCTTAGAAATATTTTTTAAAGTGTGCTTTTACAGAATAAAAGGTATTTTAACAGTAGGTATTTCACACAGCTGTCATGGTACACAGTAACACTATGTTTCATGGATCAGTATAGTGCTATATAGTGAAACACTGTGTTCAGAACTCTGTGCTGCATGTTATTTACTCTGAGAAGAAATGTGTAACAATTTTTTTAACAGTGTAGCTGTGTGAATTAATTAGCATGCTCCTTCTTTAGTGAAACACCTTGTTCATACTCTGTGCTGCATTTTATCCAATCTGAGAAGCACATATGTAAAATTATGTCTAAAAGTGCAGATTCTTAAAAGAATAGGAATACTATTTCAGTGACATTTTGTTTATCACTTTGTGCTGCATGTTATACATTTTGTAAGTAAATATACTTAGTTTTCTAACAGTGATATTTGTGTGAATATCCTGTATCATCCCATTTTAGTGAAAAACTGTGTTCAGAACTATATGCTGCATTTTAGCATTTTATACTTTCTGTAAGTGCACAGGTATAGAAGGTGTTGCTGTCAGGGTGAACTGCACGAATATATCAGGAAAGTGTTCTTGTTCAGTGAAACAAGATGTTCAGCATTCTATCTTGCATGATATACATTTCGTAAAGGCACATGTGTAAAAGTTGTTTCTAATGATTATCTGCATTACTAAATCTATGTAATGTCATTTCAATGAAATAATATTTCAGCACTCTCTGTTGCAAGTATACACTCTGTAAATACACAAAAGTAAAAGTTGTTTTTAACAGTGCAATCTCTGTGTATGAATCAGCATCATGCTATTTCAATCTCTGTTGTATGTTATATACTCTTTAGAGATGCATATTTAAAAGTTGTTTCTAAAGTGAAAACTGCATGGGTTAATAAGTGTAGTACTTTTTAAGTAAAATACTCTATTCACCTCTCTGCACATCATGTAACAAACTGTTAAAACACAAGGGTAGAAGGCATTTCAGACAGTGCTGTCTATGTGAATAAATCGGTATACTGCTGGTTTAGTGAAACACTGTGTTCAGCAAATTGTGTTTTTCGTTATATACTCTGCTAAGGCACATTCATAAAAGACTTTTGTTAATGGCAGTGTCTGTGTGTATGAACAAGTATTGAGCTATTTAGTGAACCACTGTTATAACACATTGGGCTGTATCCTTTCACGGTAAAGGTAAATATGTAACTGTGTTTATAACACCAAAAGCTGTGTGAATAAATCAGGATATTGATATTTTAGTTAGACATTGTCAGCACTCTGTATTGCCTGTTATATATTCTGTAAAGTACTTGTATAAAAGTTTTGTCTGACCATGCTATCTATGTAAATAAATCTCTATAGTACTATCTCAGTGAAATATTGTATTCAGAAATTTGTGCTGCATTGTTATAAAGTCTGTAAAAGCATATATCTAAAAGTTGTTTCTAACCATGGGCAACTGTGTGACTTAATCAGGAGTGTGCTCTAACAATGTAAAATTATTCAGCATTTTATGCAGCATGCTATACATTCTGTAAAAGTACACTTTAAAAAATATTTCTAAGAGTGGTAGCTGTGTAAATGAATCAGATTCTACTATTTCAATGAAACACTGTGTTCAGCACTTTTTGCCTCATATTATGCAAACTATAAAGCTACCCATGTGAAACTGTTCTTTATAACAGTGCTAGTTGTATGAATGCAAGAGAGTAGTCCAAATTCAGTGAAACAGTGTGGTCATTACTCTGAGCTTCAGTTATAAACTTTGTAACTGCTCACGAATAAAAGATGTTTCTAAGAAGGCTAGAAACCTATACACATCACAATAGCGTTAGTTTAGTCAAGAAGTGCTCAGCAATCTGTATTTCATGTGATATATTCTGTAAGGGAACACATGTAAAAGTTGATATAAGAGTGTTACTTATGTGAATGAATCAGTATATTGGGAATTTAGTGAATCACTCTTCTTAGCACTCTGTCCTGCCAGTTCTACATTTTGTATAGGCTTCTGTGCAATAGGTATTTCTAACAGTGCTAGTAGCCTGAATAAATCATTATAGTGCTATTTCAGTAAAACACTGCATTCAACAGCCTCTGCTTCATGTTATTCACTGTGTAAGGATGTGTAACAAACTTTTGTAACAGTATTTTTGTGAATTAATCATTATATCATTTTACTGAAACAGTGTTCAGCACTCTGTTACATTATTTACTTTTTAAAATCACATACGTAAAAATCATTCATAACAGTTCTAGTTGCTTAAATAAATCAGGATAGTGATATTTTAGTGAATCACTGAGTATTCTGAGTCGCATCTTATATACTCTCTAAATGTATGCATGAAAATGTTGTTGTAGCATTGTTAGTTATGGGAAATACTAGTATTCTGCTGTTTGTGCTATTTGTATGAAACAGTTTTCAGCATTGTGTGCTGCATGTTGCCACACACTTAAAGGTTCATGTATAAAACTTGTTTTCAACAATACTAGCTGTGTGACTGAATCAGTACAGAGTTATTTTGATGAAAGGCTGTGTTGATAACTGTGTGGTACATGTACATGTTCCAAAGGTGCATAGAGAACAGTAATTTCTAACAGTGTTACATGTGTGAATGAATCAGTATAGTAGAATTTCAGTGAAGCACTGTGCTAAGCACTGTGTGTTATATGCTGTATAGTCTATAAAGGTGCATGTGAAATAGTCATTTCTAACAGTACTAGCTATGTGGATGAATTAGGATAGTTCTGTTTTAACTATCTTGTAGTTAATTAAGTTACTCCTCTTGTAACTACTAAATTTAATAGTGAAACTATTATCAGCATGCTTGTTGCATGTTATACATTCTGTAAATGTGCATATACAAAAGCACTAGCTGCATGAAGAATAAAGGTTATATAAATAAAGAAACTATAAATATATATAAATAAAGGTTCTATAATAAAGAAAGTAAAAAAGTTGTTTCTAAAGGACTAGTCTCACTAAACTAGCCTATATTGAGTCAGTATAGGGCTATTTTAGCGGAACACTCTATTCAACATGAGCTTCATGTCATATTTTTTGAAAGGCACACATGTAATAGTGCTGGATGTGTGGATTAACCAGTATGGTGCTATTTCAGAGAAAGTATTCACCACCTGTGCTTCTGCTCTTTTCAGTCCAAACTGGCAGAATTGCTGCTAAGATTATTGATCAGATCTAGAAATCACATGCCTAATCTCTTTAGTAAATGTCCAGCCATACCCTTGGTGTTCCTTCCACAGCTCTTTCTTATTTTTGTCACATCAGAAAAATGAGAATTTTCCAGATTTTAAAGTTCCAACTTCTTTTGGCTTAACAACTTCTTCTTCAATTTCTCTCTCTCTTTTGTCATTCTACTGTAAGCACTAAGGAGAAACCAGGACATGTCTTCATGACTTTGCTTAGAAATCTCCACAGATGTGTATCCAAGTTCATCACTTACAAGTTCTACTTTTCACAAAACACTAGAACACAATTTAGCAAAGTTTATTGTCACTTTATAACAAAGATATATATATATATATATATATATATATATATATATATATATGTAGATAGATAGAAGCTTTCTACTGCTTTCTTCTTTTCTTTCTGAGCTCTTACCACCAATGACTTATATCCATATTTCTACCAAAGTGCTTTTAAGGCAATCTGGATTTTTCCAAAATTCACCTCAAAACTCTTCCAGCCTCCAATCATTACCAAAGACACTTTCACACTTTTAGGTATTTGTTACACTAGTACCCCACATTTGGAATCAAAATCTGTATTAGCTTGCAAGGGCTGTGTAACAAATACCAGCAACTGGGTGGCTTAAACAACATAAGTTTATTTTCTCACAATTATGGAGGATAGAAGTCCTGGATCAAGGTGTCAGCAAGGTTAATTTCTTCTGAGGCCTCTCTCTATGGTTTTTAGATGGCCATCTTCTCCCTGTTTCTTCACAAGGTCTTTCCTCTGTGTGTGTCTGTGTCCTAATCTCCTCTTCTTGTAAGGACACTAATCAGATTGGATTAGGGCCCACCCTAAAGACCTAATTTTAACTTAAATACTCCTCTAAAGACCTATATCCAAATATAGACAGATTTCGATGTACTAGAGAACAGGACTTCAAGGTATGAAATTTCAGGGGGTAGAAATTCAGCCTGTAAAACCCTCTGTAAATTCACACATATTCATAGCATTTATTAAAGTTCTGTTTTCATGTATGACTCAGGATCATGCCTCTTCCATTAAACACTGTGTTCAGCAGCCTGTGAATAATGTTGTATGTCCCAAAAGTGCCTTGTTTAAAGGTGTTTCTGATAGTGCCATCCGGATGAACAAATCAATATATTACCATTTCAGCGATGCATTTATTGAGTACTTTGTACTGCATCTTATACACTCTGTAAAGTCACATGAATAAAAGGAACTTTTGACAATGTTATCCATCTCTATGAATAAATATCTTGCTCTTTCAGCGAAATACTATGTTCAGCATATTGTGCTCCTTGTTATACACTCTGTAAAGACACATATGTAAAGAGATTTATAGGAATTGCTGAAGGATTGCTGAGAATAAAGTGGGATGGGAAGACTGTCGACTCAACTCCTCCTACAGATGCAATGACTTTATAACTACCTATGGAACAATTACCCCTCAGAGAGAACCAGAAACTGGATAAAAAGAACCCACACAACAAGGAACAACACTGACTGAGGTGGAAGAGGCATAAATACCTCTCAGGAGAGGGAAAAAAAATCACATTCTAGCCATGGTGCTTCACAGCTAGGAGAAATCTTAAGGTACAAAGCTTTTCCTGGAGGAGCTGGGTATCTGAGCAGGAGAGCTTTGTCACAATAAGCAGCTTTTGAACTCATCACAACTGAGATGAGTGTCATGATATCTGGCTTTGCCAGCTATTAAAAACAATGAGGGGGGCTGGCCGCATGGCCAAGTGGTTAAGTTCACGCACTCCGCTGCAGGCGGCCCAGTGTTTAATCAGTTCAAATTCTGGGTGTGGACATGGCACTGCTCTTTGAGTCATGCTGAGTTGGTGTCCCACATGCCACAACTAGTAGCACCCACAACGAAGAATATAGAACTATGTACCGGGGGGCTTTGGGGAGAAAAAGGAAAAAAATAAAATCTTTAAGAAAACCCCCAAAAAACCATGAGGAATATCCCTATAAAAGCTAAAAAGCATAGGAGAAAGAAATGCCTGCTTTTTCTGGACCCATGCACAAATTCATTCATTCTGGAAACCAACACGAAATTACTAGAAAGAAAGGTGTACCGACCTTTAGTGAAAGAGATTCACTTGGTAGGCTCTGGCCACATCTCAGGGAGGCAGGTGGTGGCTGGAGCCACCTCTCCAGGAACTGAAAAAGAGGCACAAGCCATTACTGGGACCTAGTACAAGTGTCCTGACACAGATGCTGGCAGATGCCATTTGATTTCTTCACCTGGCCTGTTAACACAGGGCTTTTCCCCATGCACCAGAGCACTGATTTAATCCAGCACAACCAGGGCAGGCAGCCTGCCCTAGGAACAAACCCCACCAACCAGCAAGCATGCAGGCAACTTGTGGGCCCAAGTAGGCTGACTATGAGCAACCTTTTGCAGCAGGGCAAGAAGGTCCACCTCTGTCAAGCAGAGTGTCCGCAAGGGGTGGGTCTGGGTTGGAGTGTGTGGGACCTCTGCAGCAGCAGGGCGATTGGGTTCACTTCAGTGGGGCAGGGCATGAACCTGGGGCAAGACTTCATTGATGGGGTGTGTGGGCCTGTTGTCAACTGCAGCAGACTTGTGCTTCTCAACTACATAGGGGACTGCTCCAAATTCCAATGCATGAAACAACTGTGTACTATCATGCCTGGGGCTGGCCCCACCTGGACACACTCCTGAGAGAGCTAACAGCCTTCCAAGCCAGAGGCCTACAGCAATTGTGAACCCCTGAGTCTAGCAACAAGACACAATGGGGGCCTACTCACTTAACAGCAAGACAGCAGCAGGTGTGTGCCATTAGACCTTTAAACTACCTGTGCTTGGGCTCCCTTCCACCCAATAAAGTGACTAAAGAGACTGTACCAGCCCCACACAGTTGAGCCTTACAACCAGGGAGCCGGGGGACTGCCTAGCCTTTGCATGCACTTGCAGTAGGAGCAACCCTTCCACAACAGGAGGGCAAGCATAGCCCACATAGGGGACACTCCTCAAACATTTGGAACTGGTGACGAGAGGGAAGCACATTGCTGGGGCTCATAAGGCTTCTCTTAAAGATGGAGATACATAGCCCATCTACATAATACCTAGATACAAGCACAGAGGCAAAATGAGGAGACAGATGAATATGCTCCCAATAAGGGAATAGGAAAAGAACTAAATGAAACAGACATAAACAATCTACCTGATAAGGAGTACAAACTAATAGTCATAATGATGCTCACTGATCTTGGGAGAAGAATAGATAAACAGTGAGAACTTCAAAAAGAATTGGAAAACAAAAAAGAACCAATCAGAACTGCAGAATACAATAATGGAAATGAAAAATTCACTACAGAGAATCAATAGCAGAGTAGATGACACAGAACGACAGATCAGTGAGCTGGACAAAAGACTAGAGGAAATCACCAAAGCTGAACAGAAAAAGAAAAATAATTGAAAACAATGGGAACACTCTAAGGTAGCTCTGGAACAATATCAAGCATACGAACACCCATATTATAGGTGTTCCAGAGGAGAAGAGAGAGACAAAGGAGCAGAGAATCTATTTGAAGAATTAATAGCTGAAAATTTCCCTAACCCAAGGAAGGAAACAGACATCCAGGTACAGAAATCACAGAGAACACTAAACAAGATGAACCTAAAGAGGTCCACATCAAGAAACATTGTAATTAAAATGTCAAAAATTAAGGAGAAAGAGAGAATCTTAAAAACTGCAAGAGAAAGGCAACACATTACATATAAAAGAAACCTCATAAGGCTATCAGCTGACTTCTCAGCAGATACTGAGATACTTACTGGCTAGAAGGGAGTGGCATGATGTATTTAAAATGCTGAAAGGAAAAAAAAAAAGCCAGGAATACTCTACCTGGCAAAGTTATCACTCAGAATGGAAGGAGAGACAAAGAGTTTTGCAGACAAGCAAAAACTAAGGGAGTTTATCACAAATAAAACAGCTTTGCACGAAATGTTAAAGGGACCTATTTAAGTGGAAGAGAAAAGACCACAAATAGGAGTAAGAAAATTATCAAAAATAAATAAAATCGCAGGTAAAGGCAAATATATAGTAAAGGTAGCAGATTGACCACCTTTTGAAGCGAATAGGAGGAACAAAAGAGAAAAGCATTAAAATTATCTATTTCCATGATAAGGAGTTAATGGATACACACACACACACACACACACACAAAACAGGTTAAATATGACATCAAAACATAAATGTGGGTGAAGGTGAATAAAAGTGTATGACATTTAGCAAGAGGTCAAATTTAAGAGACTATCAACTTAATATAGATTGCTATTTATATAGATTATTATATATGAACCTCATGGTAGTCACAAGACAGAAACCTATAATAAAAACAAAAACTTAAGAGAAAATAACCCAAACATAATACTAAACAAAGTTATCAAACCACAAGGGAAGAGAGCAAGAGAAGAAGAAAGGAACAGAGAAGAACTACTAAAAAACTCAGGAGAAAAGAATTAAAATGGCAAAAGTACATACTTATCAATAGACTAAATACTCCAAACACAAAATATAGAGTGACCAAGTGGATAAAAAAGCAAGACCCATACATATGCTGCATGTAAGAGGCACATTTGAGACCTAAAGAAATTCATAAACTGAAAATGAAAGGATAGAAAAGGACTCCATGGAAATGGCAAAGAAAACTAAGCTGGGGTAGCAATACTTATATCAGACAAAATAGACTTTAAAACACAAACTGTAACAAGACAAAGAAGAGCAGTACATAATGATAAAGGGTACAATCCAACAAGAGGCTATAACACTTGTAAATATCTATTCACCCAACACAGGAGTACCTAAATATATAAAGCAATTATTAACAGACATAAATGGAGAAAGAGATAGTAATGCAATAATAGTAGGAGACTTTAACACTCTACTTATATCAATGTATAGATCATCCAAACAGAAGATCAATAAGGAAACATTGGCCTTGAATGACACATTATACCACACGGACTTATTAGATATATACAGAAAATTCCATTCAAAAACCGCAGAATACACATTCTTCAGACTAGATCACATATTAGGCCACAAAAGAAGTCTCAATAAATTTTAGAATATTGAAATAATACCAAACATGTTTTCTGAACACAACAGTATGAAACTAGAAATCAACTACGGGAAGAAAACTGGAAAAGACACAAATATGTAGATATTAAACAAAATGCTGCTGAAGAACTGTTCAATGAAGAAATCAAAGGAGAAATAAAAAATAGCTGATGACAAATGAAAATGAAGATATGACATGTCAAAATTTATGGGATATAACAAAGGTGGTACTAAGAGGGAAGTTCATAGCAATACAGGCCTACCTCAACAAACAAGAAAAATCTTAAGTAAACTAACAGTGCACTTAAAGTAACTAGAAGAAGAAGAACAAAAAAAAGCCCTAAATAAGTAGAAGGAGGGAAATAATAAAAATCCGAGAATGAATTAATGAAATAGAGACAAAAAAACAGTAGAGAAAAATCAATGAAACTAAGAACCGGCTCTTTGAGAAGATAAAGTTGACAAAACTTTAGCTAAATGCACCAAGAAAAATAGAGAGAAGGCTCAGATAAATAAAATCAAAAATGAAAGAGAAGAAATTATAACTCCTCAGAAATACAAAAGATTGTAAGAGAATACTGCAAAAAAACGTATGACAACAAACTGGGTAATCTAGAATAATGGATAAATTCTTAGAATCATACAACCTTCTAAAACTGAATCAAGACGAAATAGAGAATTTGAATAGACCAATCACCAGTAAGGAGATTGAAACAGTAGCCAAAAACCTCCTCAAAAATGAAAGTCCAGGATCAGACAGCTTCCCTAGTGAATTCTATCAAACATTCAAAGAAGACTTAAAACCTATCCTTCTCAAACTCCTCCAAAAGGTTGAAGAGGAGGGAAAGATTCCTAACTCATTCTAAGAAGCCAACATTACCCTGATACCAAAAACAGGCAAGGACAGCACAAACAACCAAAATTATAGGGAAGTATCACTGAAGAGCACTGATGCAAAATTCCTCAACAAAATGCTAGAAAATCAAATACAACAATGCAATAAAAAGGTCATACACCAAGATCAAGTGGGGTTTATTCTAGGGATGAAAGGATGGTTCAGCATCCACAAATAAATCAACATAATACACCACATTAACAAAATGAAGAATAAAAATCACATGATCATCTCAATAGATGCAGAGAAAGCATTTGACAAAAACAGCATCAATTTATGATAGAAGCTCTGAATAAAATGGGTATAGAGGGAAAGTACCTCAACATGATAAAGGCCTTATATGAAAAACCCACAGCTAATATCACACTCAATGGAGAAAAGCTGAAAGTTATTCCTTTAAGAACTGGGACCAGACAAGGATGTCCACTTTCAGCACTCTTATTTGACATAGTATTGGAAGCCCTCGCCAGAGCAACAAGGCAAGTAAAAGAAATAAAATGGATCCATATTTGAAAAGAGGAGGTAAAACTTTCACTATTTGAAGACAATGTGATGTTATATAATGAAAAGCCCAAAGATTCTACAAAAAAACTATTAGAAATAATAAATGAATACAGTGAAGTTGCAGGATACAAAATCAACATACAGAAATAAGTTGCAATTCTATACACTAACTGCAAAGTAGCTGAAAGAGAAATTAAGAATACAATCCCATTTACAATTGCAACAAAATGAATAAAGAACTTAGGAATAAATTTAACCAAAGAGGTGAAAGATGTGTACTCTGAAAACTATAAAAAAATGTTGAAAGAAATTGAAGACATAAAGAAATGGAAAGATATTCTGTGCTCTTGAATTGGAAGAATTCACATTGTTAAAATGTCCACGTTTCCTAAAGCAATCTACATGTTCAATGAAATCTCTATCAAAGTTCCAATGACTTTTTTCAAAGAAATAAAACAAGCAATCCTAAATTTTACATGGAACAATGAAAGACCCTGAAAAAGCCAAAGGAATCCTGAGGAAAAAGAACAAAGCTTGACGTATCACACTTCTTGAGTTCAAAATATGCTACAAACCTGCAGTAATCAAAACAGCATGGTATTCGCAGAATGACAGACACAGAAATCAATGGAACAGGATCCACAGCCCAGAAATAAACGTACACATCTATGGATAGCTCATTTTCCACAGGAAGCCAAGAACATACAATGGAGACAAGAAAGTCTCTTGAAGAAATGGTGTTGGGAATACTGGACAGTCACGTGCAAAAGAATGAAAGTAGACCATTATCTTACACCATACACACAAATTAACCCAAAATGGAGTAAAGACTTGAAGGTAAGACCTGAAGCCATAAAGCTTCTAGAAGAAAACATAGGCAGGACACTTTTCGATATGGGTCTTAGCAGCATATTTTCAAATACCATGTCTGACCAGACAAGGGAATCAAAAGAAAAACAAATGGACTACATCAAACTAAAAATCTTCTGCACAGCAAAGGAAACCATTAACAAAATGAAAAGACAACCTAATAATGGGAAGAAAACATCTGCAAACCATATATCTGACAAGGGATTAATATCCAAAATATATAAAGAACTCATGCAACTCAACAACAACGAAACAAACAATCCAATTAAAATATGGGCAAAAGATCTGAACAGACATTTTTCCAAATGACCAAGAGGCATATGAAGAGATCCTTAACATCACTAATTATTAGGGAAATGCAACCAAAACTACAATGAGATATCACCTCAAGCCTGTCAGAGTGGCTATAATTAACAAGACAAGAAATGACAAGTGTTGGAGAGGATGTGCAGAAAAGGGAACACTTATACACTCCTGTTGGGATGCAAACTGGTGCAGCCACTATCAAAAACAATATGGAGATTTCTCCAAAAATTAAGAATAGAACTATCATACAATCCAGCTATTCCACTGTTGGGTATTTATCCAAAGAACGTAAAGCACAAGTGTGTAAAGGTATATGCATCTGTATGTTTGTTGCAGCATTGTTCACAATAGCCGAGACTTGGAAACAACCTAAGTGCCCATCAAGGGATGAACGGACAAAGAAGATGTGGTATATATGCACAATGCAATACTACTCATCTATAAATGATAAGGTGAAATTTTGCCCTTTGTGACAATATAGATGGAACTTGAGGGTGTTATGCTAATTGAAATAAGTCACATGGAGGAAGTCAAATACTGTGTGATCTGACTCATAAGTAGAAGATAAAAAACAACAACAACAAACAGACACATAGAAACAGAGATTAGATTGTTGGTTATCAGAGAAGAGAGGAGGGAGGAGGGTGACTGATGTGACAGGCCACATGTGTGCAGTGATCGATGGTAATTAGTCTTTGAGTGGTGAACATGATATAGTCTACACAGAAATTGAAATATAATGATGTAGACCTGAAATTTATATACTGTTAGAAACCCACATTACCACAATAAATGAATAAATAAACAGAAATTTATAATAGTTCTTATATGTCTGAAACTGTATTATTCTGTTTCAGTGAGAGTGCGTTTATCACTCTGTGGTGCATGTTACACACTCTGTAATTGCATATTTGTAAAAGTTGTTTGTAGCACTCCTATTTGTGAGTTTGAATTAATAACGTGCAATTTCAGCGTTCCACACTGTGCTTTATGCTATACACTCTTTGAATGTAGATATGTAAAATTTGTTTGTAACAGTGATAACAGCATACATAAAACTGTATTCCATTATTTATTGAAACACTTTGCTCAGCAATATGCTGCATGTTATATATCTGTAATAGACCTTTTGTAAATGATGTTTATAATACTGTCACTTGTGAGAATGAATCAGGATAGTGCTATTTCAGTAAAACACTGTTTTCACTGCTCTGCACTGCATAGCATATCCTTTAAATTGACTTGTGCAAAAGAGTTTTCTGATAGTGCCATTTTCATGAATGAACTAGTATCATGCTATTTCACAGAAACATTGTGTATATCACTCTGTATATACTATGTAAAGGCATACGTGTAAAGTTGAGTAAAACAGTGCTAATGGTGTGAATGATTAAAAGTCAAACATAAAAGTTATTTCTAATAGTGATAACTGCCTGAATAATCATTACAGAACTATTTCAGTGAAACAGTGGTCAGCTCTCTGTGCTGCATATTGTGTGTTCTGTAAAGACACATGAATTTAAGTGCTAGTTACATGAATGAATTATTATAGAACTATTTTAGTGAAAATCTGTGTTCAGCAATCTGTGCTGTATGCTATACACTTTCCAAAGGCACAAGTGTAAAACTGGTTTCAAAGTGCTATTTTGAGAATGAATTTCAATACTCCTATTAGATGAAATACTCTATTTAGCACTCTGTACTCCATGTTATACACTATATAAGGGTACATACGTAAAAGTTGTTTCTAAAGGTGCTAGCTGCATAAATAAATCAGTATAGTGTTATTTCAGTGAAACACTGTGTTCAGCAATCTGAGATGCCTGATATGCCCTCTGTTACATCAATCTACATGGTTGAAAGGGTTTCACAGAGTGTCCCATTTGTATATGACTCTATCATTGCATTTTAATGAAACACTGTTTATCACTCTGTGTTGCTTGATATACACTCTGTAAAGGCACATGTATAAATATTGTTTTTAAAAGTGCTGGTTTCCTCAATAATTTGTATAGTGCTATACTGGCAAACACTATGCTGACAACAATAAGCTGTATGTTAAAATTGTTCTAAGGCACAAGTTTAAAAATTGTAACAATCCTTGCAGTCTGAATCATCATAGTGCTATTTTCGTGAAACTATATGTTCATCACTCTGTGCTGCATGCTATATTCTCAATACAGGCAAGTGTATAATAAGTGTTTTAAACAGTCTTCATTCGTGAATATATCAGTATACTGCTATTTTAGTGAAACAATTGTTCATCACTCTGAAATATATTTTATACACACTGTAAAGTCTCATATGTAAAGGTCATCTCTCACTGCACTACTTGTAGGAGAGAATAAGCATAGTGCTATTTCTTGAAACAAAGTTTTCAGCTTACTGTGATGCATGTTATACTATACACAGTGCTCTTTTAGTGAAACACTGTGTTCAGAACTCTGTGCTACATGTTATAAACCCCGTAAAGACACGTGAGATTTTTTAACAATGTTATCCATGTGATTGAATTGGTATCATGCTATTTCAATGAAATGTATTATTCAGTCCTCTATGCTTCTTGTTATGCGCATTTATTGACTTATGTAAAACTTGTTTCTAACATTAATGAATCAGTATCCTACAATTTAAGTGGAACAAGTTGCTCACCATTTTGTGTGGCATGTTATAAACTCTGTAAAGATATACGTGTAAAAGTTTTTTCGAAAAGTGCTAGCTGCATGAATGAATCAGTATAGTGCCCTTTCAATCAAATGCTGTTTTCAGTAATCTGTGCTTCATGTTATCACACTATGTAAAGGCACATTTATATGTTTCTTTTAACTGTGATATCTGTGTGAACAAATCATTTTACTTTTCCTTCAGTTAAACATCATTTTCAGCAATATTTGCTGCTTGATATACTTACTGGAAATCTTCAGGTATAAGCCACATGTATAAAGGGGTTTCTAACAGTATTATATGAATGTATGGATATCATGCTATTTCAGTGAAATAGTGTATTCAGCATTCTGTGTTATATAATGTAATTGGTATCAAACTATTTCAACAAAACACTATGTCCAGGGTAATGTGTTGCAATGCTATACACTTTGTAAATGTGTTTCTATTCATGAAAGCTCCATGAATAAATTAGCACAGTTATTTTAGCAAAAAATTTTGCTTATAGTTACTTGTACTTCGTTATACGCTCTGAAGGCACATTTCAGAATCTCTCTTTTGTAGTGCTAACTGTGTGAATAAATAAAGGCACATAGGTAAACATTTTTCCTAACAGTGCTAGCTCCTTTAATGAATCAGTATAGTGCTATAGCAGTGAAGCAATGTAACTGTAATGCATGTTATAGATTTTGTAATGGGACATGTATAAAAGGTGTTCTTTTGCTTTTTTCTTATTTTATTGGGGTCATATTGGCTTACAACACTGTAAATTTCAGGTGTACATGACTATATTTCAGTTTCTGTACAGATTGCATCTTGTTTGTCACCAAGAATCTAGTGTTTAATCCATCACCATACACATGTGCCCCTTTACCCATTTCACCCTTCCCCAACCCCCTTTTCCTCTGGTAACCACGAATCTGTACTCCTTATCCTTGTGCTTGTTTTTTCATCTTACACATAAGAGTGAAATCATATGGTATTTGTCTTTTTTGATCTGAATTATTTTGCTTAGCATAATACCCTCAAGGTCCATATGTGTTGTAGCAAATGGTAAAATTGTGTCTTCTCATGGCTGAGAATATATATATATATATATATATATATATATATACACATACATATACCACATATTCTTTATCCATTCATTTGTTAATGGGCACTTGGTCTGCTTCCACATCTTGGCTACTGTGAATAATGCTGTGATGGGCATAGGGGTGGATATATCTTTTAGAATTATTGATTTCATGTTCTTTGGATAAATACCAAGAAGCTGGATTATACAGTAGTTCAATTTTTAAGTTTTTGATAAATCTCCGTACTATTTTCCATGGTTTTCATTCCCACCAGCAGTGTATGATGATACGAAGATTCCCATTTCTCCACTTCCTCTTCAAACTCATTGTCTTTCCTGTTAATTATAGTTATTCTAATGGGTATGATGTGATAGCTCATTGTAGTTTTGATTTGCCTCTCCCTAATAGTTAGTGATGTTGAACATCTTGTCATGTGCCTGTTGCCCATCTGTATATCTTCTTTGGGAAAAAGTCTGTTCAAATCTTTCGTTCATATTTTGATTGGGTTGCTTGTTTCTTTTTTTTATTGAGTTGTATGAGTTTATATATTTTGGAAATTAATCCTTTGTCGGATATACAATTTGCAAATATTTTCTCCAAGTTGGCAGGCTTTTTCATTTTTTTGATGGTTTTCATTGCCTTGCAGAAATTTTTTGGTTTTATGTAGTCACATATGTTTATTTTTCCTTTTGTTTCCCTTGCCTGGGTAGACATAATATTCAAAACGATATCACTAAGACTGATGTCAAAGAGTTTACTGCCTGTATTGTCTTCTAGGAGTTTTACAGTTTCAGGTCTTCCATTCAAGTCCTTAGTCCATTTTCAGTTCATTTTTGTGTATGGTGTCAGATAATGATCTACTTTTGTTCTTCACATGACTGTCCAGTTTACTGCCTGTATTTTCTTCTAGGAGTTTTACAGTTTCAGGTCTTACATTCAAGTCTTTAGTCCATTTTCAGTTCATTTTTGTGTATGGTGTCAGATAATGATCTACTTTTGTTCTTCACATGACTGTCCAGTTTTCCAAACACCATTTATTGAAGAGAATTTCCTTTCTCTGTTGTATGTTCTTGGGTTGTTTGTCAAAGATTAGCTGTCCGTAGATGTATGGTTTTATTTCTGGGCTTTCAATTCTGTTCCATGGATCTGTGTGTCTATTTTTCTGCTAGTATCATGCTGCTTTTATTACTACAGCTTTTTAGTATATTTTGAAGTCATAGAGTATGATATCTGCAACTTTGTTCTTTTTTACAAGATTGCTTTAGCTATTTGAGGTCTATTGTGTGTTCCATATAAATTTTAAGATTCTTTATTGTATTTCAATGAAGAATGTCATTGGGTTTCTGACTGAGATTGCACTGAATCTGTAGATTGGATATTTAACTATGTATGCCTTATGGACATTTTAACTATGTAAATACTTCCAATCCATGAGCATGAACTATCTTTACATTCGTACATATCTTCTTCAATTTCTTTCAATAATATCTTACAGTTTTCAGTGTATGTCTTTTACCTCCTTTGTTAAATTTATTCTTAGGTATTTTATTCTTTTTGTTGTAATTGTAAATGGAATTGTATCCTGGATTTCTTCTCCTGCTAGTTCATTATTAGAGTATAGAAATGCCACTGATTTTTGTAAGTTGATTTTGTACCCTGCAACTTTACTGGATTTGTTGATTATTTCTAGTAGACTTTTCATGGATTCTTTAGGGTTATCTATATACATAATCATGTCATCCACAAATAGTGATACTATTCCTTCATCCTTTACAATTTTGCTTCTTTTTTTTTCTTTTTCTTGCTTAATTGCTCTGGCTAACCCTATCAGTACTATACTGAATAAGAGTGACAAGAGTGGACATCCTTCTCTTGTTCCTGTTCTCACAAGAATAGCTTTCAGTTTTTTACCATTAAGTATGATGTTCACTGTGCATTTGCCATGTATGGCTTTCATTATGCTGAGGTACTTTCCTTCTGTACCCATTTGATTGAGGCATTTTATCTTAAATTGTTGTAGGATCCTGTCAAATTCTTTCTCAGCATCTATTGAGATTATCAGGTGATTTTGATTCTTTATTTTGTTAATGTGTTGTATCACATTGATTGATTTGCAGATGTTGAGCCATCCCTGCATCACTGGAATAAATCCCACTTGATTGTGGTATATTATCCTTTTAATGTATTATATTTGATTTGCTAATATTTTGTTGACAAATTTTGCATTTATGTTCATCAGTGATACTGGCTTGGAGTTTCCTTTTTTGTGTTGTTCTTGTCTTGTTTCAGTATTAGGGTAATCTTGGCCTTGTGGAATGAGTTAGGAAGTATCTGTCCTCTTCAATACTTTGGAACAGTTTGAGAAGCATAGGTATTAAATCTCCTTTGAATGTTTGGTAGAATTCACCAGAGAAGCCGTCTGGTCCTGGGCTTTTTTTGAGGGGGAGGTTTTTAGCTATTTTTTCAATTTCTTTTCTTGTGATTGTCCTATGAAGATTCTCTCTTTCTTCTTGGTTCAGTTTTAGGAGGTTGTATGATTCTAAGAATTTATCTATTTCTTCCAGGTTATGCAATTTGTTGACATGTAGCATCTCATAGTACTGTTTTGTAATCCTTTGTATTTCTGTGGTATCTGTTGTAATTTCTCCTGTGTCATTTCTGATTTTATTTATTTGAATCATCTGTCTCTTTTTCTTACTCAGTCTGGCAGTAAATGCAGTGAAACTACAGGACACAAAATCAATATACAAAAATCAGTTGCATTTATATACAGTAAAAACAAACTTACAGAAGAGAAATCAAGAATATAATCCCACTTACAATTGCAACAAAAAGAATAAGATAATTAAGAAGAAATTTAACCAAAGATGTGAAAGATGTAGATGTTGAAAAGAACAAGATATTGAAGAAAAGCTAAAGAAATGGAGAAGTATTCTATTCTGTTGGATTTGAAGAATAAACGTAGTTAAAATGTCCTTATATAAAGCAATCTAAAGATTCAATGCAGTGCCAATCACAATCCCAATGACATTTTTCACAGAAATAGAACAAAGGGACAGAAATGGAATTTCTCATCAAGACGGCAGTGTGAGGAGATATTCAACTTGTCTCCTCCCATGAACACAACCAGGTTATAACACTTTTTGGAAGAATTACCATGGATTGAAAACTGAAAACTGGATAAAAAGAACCCCCATGACAAGGGACAGTCCTAATGAAGGCAGAAGAGGCAGTAATTCTGGCTGGAGAGGACAAAAGCCACCTTTGGGAGCAGTGGAGCTTCTCAGCTGGCCAGGCGGGAGTCACCCTAATGTACGCAGCCCTCCCTGGTGGAGTGCGGTCCCAAGTGGGGGCGACACTGCTATAAGCATCCTTTGGACTCAGCCCAGCTGAGATGGAGGTCTAACTGTCTGGCTTTGCTGGTTATTAACTGCAGCAAGGACACCCCCAGAAAAGCTATTGGTAAAAAGCCAAAAAGACCCAGGTCTTAAAGGGCCCACTCACAAACTGACTCATTGCAACAACCTACAATCACCAGAGAGAAGGCTGACTGTCCTTTGGTGAAAAGAGACTCACCTGGTGGGATCTGGGGGCATCTTGGTGAGAGGAGGGACCTCTCCGGAGACTGAGACATTGGTGGGGGCCATTGTTCTGAGCTGATCCTGGTGTGCTGATACAGATACCAGTGGGGGCCATTGAGGTGCATCCATTGGCCTGTTAGCCCAGGGGTCTGCCACACCCACTAGAGAACAGATTTAATCCAGTTCAGGCAGGCAGGCAACCCACCTTAGGGACTGGCCCCACCTAACAGCAAGCCCTCAGGCTACTTTTCAGCCTGCATTGACTGACTGCCTTGATCTTCCACAGGCAGGCAAGGGTGTCTGCCTCTGTGGGGCAGAGCCTGTGTGAGGACCAGGTGAACTGTGGGGGAAATTTGGGGAGACATGGGGCACTCTGTAGTGTGGCATTGGGCTATGCTCCAGGGGGTTGAGAAGTGTGCATAGACCAGGACTGTGTTGACAGTGTATGTGGTCCTGTGGGGGGTGAGGCTTATCAGTGGCAGAAGACTTGTGCTTCACCAATAGCCATAAAAAGGATCAGCTCCACTTTCCAAAGCATGAAGCAATTGAGTGTCCCCATGCCAAGGGCCAGTAACCAGCTACACTGGGTACCAGCCCAATTAAGAGGACAATTGCAATAAGAGTGTGCTGATAGACTTTGTAGCCAACAGTGCTGAGGCTCCCCAAACTGGATTTACAAACAGCTGGCCAGGAAAGAAAAGATCAGAGTCCCTGGGTACCTGCAGTGGGAGCAACCCTGCCACAGCAGAAGAACACAAGTAGCCCACAAAGGGGTCACTCCCGGTTCTTATGGTTTGGTGATAAGAGGGAACCACCCTGCTGTGCCTCATAAGGCATACATAAGGCCACTTCCCAAGATCAGGAGACATAGCCGACTCACCTAGTACAAAGAAAATAGCACAGAGAAAGAGGCATAATAAGGAGGCAAAGGAATACTTTCCAAGCGATGGAACAGTACAAAACCCCAGAAAAAGGACTAAGTGAAACAGAAACTAGCAACCTACTTGACAAAGAATTCAAACAAAATCTAATGAGGATGGTCACAGATATGCAGAGATGAATGGATGAACACAGTGAGCACATCAGCAAAGAAATGGAAGATATAAAAAAAACAATCAGAAGTGAAAAATACAATACTCAAGAAATTCACTAGAGGGACTCACTTGCAAAGTAGAGGAAGCAGAAGAATGGATCAGCGAGCTAGATGAAAGACGAGGGGAAATCACCCAAGCAGCTTCCCAAAGAGCTGCAAGCAAGACGGTTTGTGGCTTGCCTCCCTTTGAGGGCTGGAGGCAGTGCTTTGTGCCTTCCACCTCTACAGCAATGTTGGACATGTATTAGAGCAGAAGTTCTAATGCAGCCTGATCACGGCTGGAAGGAAACTGTGCTTCAGGCCTTTGTATGAGAGGTTCCCGGTAGGCTGTAAGAGCACTGTGAAAAGTGAGCTCTTTCTCAGCTTCCCAAAGAGCTGCCAGCAAGAGGGTTGGTGGCTTGTCTCCCCTTGAGAGATGGAGGCAGTGCTTTGTGCCCTCCACCTCTAGAGCAATGTAGGACACGGCTGAGAGCAGAAGTTCTAATGCGGCCAGATCTGGGGTGGAAAGCAACTGTGTTTCAGGCCTCTGTATGAGAGGTTCCCGGTAGGCTGTAAGAGCACTGTGGAGAGCGAGTGGTTTCTCAGCTGCCCAAAGAGCTGCAAGCAAGACGGTTTGTGGCTTGTCTCCCTTTGGGGCACGGAGGCAGTGCTTTGTGCCTTCCACCTCTAGAGCAATGTAGGACACGGCTGAGAGCAAAGGGGCCTTTCTGACATAGGTGCTTTCGGACACACTCTCTATCACTGCACAAGGGCGGGTGGTTAGAAGCCTTTTGTGTCTCTCCTCCTAAGCATGTGGAAGCACAATGATTCCGTCCTCCACCCAGTTGCTTAAGGGGAAGATGTGGACATTCGGTCTGAGCGGTGCTGGAAGGACGGAACTGTGGCAGAAGCAGAAGTTCTAAAGCGTCCAGATCAAGGCTGGAAAGAAACTGCATTTCACATTCCTTTGTATGAGAGGTTCCCGGTAGGCTGTAAGAGCACTCTGGAAAGCAAGTTCTTCCTCAGCTTCCCAAGAGCTGGAAGCAAGACGGTGTGTGGCTTGTCTCCCCTTGATGGATGGAGGCAGTGCTTTGTGCCTTCCCGCTCTAGAGCAATGTAGGAAACGGCTGAGAGCAGAAGTTCTAATGCGGCGAGATCAGGGCTGGAAAGAAACTGCATTTCACAGGCATTTGTATGAGAGGTTCCCAGTAGGCTGTAAGAGAACAGTGGAGAGCGAGTTGTTTCTCAGCTTCCCAAAGAGCTGCAAGCAAGACGTTTTGTGGCTTGTCTCCCTTTGAGGGCTGGAGGCAGTGCTTTGTGCCTTCCACCTCTACAGCAATGTAGGCCAAGACTGAGAGCAAAGGGGACTTCCTGAATTAGATGCTTTCTGACAAGGTCTCCACCAGTGCCCAAGGGCTCTTGGTTAAAAGCCTCTTGTCTCTCTCCTCCCAAGCAATTGGAAGCACAATCATTTGGGCCTTGGCCCCGGTGCTTGAGGGGAAGATGTAGGCATTTATTGTGAGCAGGGTTGGCAAGATGGAAATCTGGCAGAAGCAGAAGTTCTAAAGCGACGAGATCAGGGCTGGAAAGAAATGGCGTTTCAAGTGTCTTTCTAGGAGAGGTTCCTGGTACACTGTAAGAGCACTGTGGAAAGGGAGTTCTTTCTGAGCTTCCTAAAGAGCTGGAAGCAAGACGGTTTGTGGCTTGTCTCCACTTGAGGGATAGAGGCAGTGCTTTGTGACTTCCACCTCTAGAGCAATGTAGGCCAAGACTGAGAGCAAAGGGTGGTTCCTGAATCAGGTTCTTTCCGACAAGCTCTCCACCAGTGCCCAAGGGCTCTTGGTGAAAAGCCTATTGTCTCTGTACTCCTAAGCATGTGGAAGCACAATCATTCGGGCCTTGGCCCCATTGCTTGAGGGGAAGATGTAGGCATTTGTTGTGAGCAGGGTTGGCAAGATGGACATCTGGCAGAAGCAGAAGTTCTAAAGCGGCGAGATTAGGCCGGGAAAGAAACGGTGTTTAAGCCGCCTTTGTAGGTGAGGTTCCCGGTACGCTGTAAGAGCACTGTGGAAAGCGAGTTCTTTCTCAGCTTCCTAAAGAGCTGGAAGCGAGATGGTTAGTGGCTTGCCTCCCCTTGAGGGATGGGGGCAGTGCTTGGTGCCTTCCTCCTCTAGACCAATGTAGTGCACAGTGAGAGCTAAGGGGCCTTTCTTCCATAGGTGCTTTCTGACACTCTCTCCACCAGTGCACAAGGGCGGGTCATTAAAAGGCTCTTATCTCTCTCCTCCTAAGCATGTGGAAGCCCTATCACTTTGGCCTCAGCCCCATTGCTTAAGGGGAAGCCGTAGGCATTTGGTCTGAGGAGGGTTGGCAAGATGGAAATGTGGCAGAAGCAGAAGTTCTAAAACGGCGATATCAGGGCTGGGAAGAAATGGCCTTTCAGCTGCCTTTGTAGCAGAGGTTCCTGGTACGCTATAAGAGCACTGTGGAAAGCGAGTTCTTTCTGAGCTTCCTAAAGTGCTGGAACCAAGAGGGTTTGGGGCTTGTTTCCCCTTGAGGATTGGAGGCAGTGCTTTGTGCCTTCCACCTCTAGAGCAATGTAGGCCAAGACTGAGAGCAAAGGGGACTTCCTGAATTAGATGCTTTCTGACAAGCTCTCCACCAGTGCCCAAGGGTTGTTGGTTTAAAGCCTCTTGTCTCTCTCCTCCCAAGCAATTGGAAGCACAATCATTTGGGCCTTGGCCCCGGTGCTTGAGGGGAAGATGTAGGCATTTATTGTGAGCAGGGTTGGCAAGATGGAAATCTGGCAGAAGCAGAAGTTCTAAAGCGGTGAGATCAGGGCTGGAAAGAAATGGCATTTCAGCCGCCTTTCTAGGAGATGTTCGCTACATAATGTGTTGAACAAAAAGTTTCATGAAAATAGTAGGATACTGATTGACTCATGCAACTGTTCCTGTCTGTTAGAACCAACTTTTACACATGTGCCGTTACGTAATATGACACCTTTCCAGAGTCCTGAGGACAGTATTTTAGAGATATAGCTGGACGTTGTTTAACACACACAATGGCATAGTTATAAATGTCTTTTAATCACTCACCTTACAGAGTTTCTTATGTGCAATGAACATGAAGTGCAGATTGCTGAACAAAATATTTCACTGAAGTAGCACTACTGTTAGAAACCCCTTTTATGATTGTGCCTTCACAGGTTGTATAATATACTGTACAGAGTTCTGAACACTGAAATGGCACTACAGACATTCATTTAAGATGATAACATTGTTAGAAACACATTTTACACGTGAGCATTATATAATTTATAAATTACGACATGGAGTGCTGATGAATGTTTCACTGAAATCGCACTATAATCACACATTCACATATATAGCCCAAATAGAAACAACTTTTACTATGTGCCTTGACAGAGCGCATCATGTGTAAGACAGAATGTAGTGTTTCATTGAAAAATCACAATCCTGACAGCATTTGCACTGCTAGCACCAATAGAAATATCTTTTACTTTTGTGCTTTTACAGAATACATAAAATCCTTAAATGTGCTGAGCAGTGTTTCACTAAAATTATGATACCGTTTAATTCACACAAGTATTGATAAACACGTTTATTTACTTAATGTATAAAATGCAGCATAGAATACTGAATACAGTATTTCACTTGAGTAGGAGCATGACAATTCACAGAGCTAATGCTCTTAGAAAAACTTTTTGAGTATGTTTCTTTACAGAGTGTAATATCAGGATACTGATTCCATCAGAATATTAGCACTTTTAGGAAAAAAGCCTTTATACCTGATCCTTTACTAATTTATTACTTGTAGCACGGAAGTCTGAGCACAGAATTTAACCATACCAGCACTACAGTGATTCACTCACAGAGCTAACAATATTTTGAAAAAATGTACATATATGGCTTTACAGATCATATAAGAAATAGCACAGAGTATTAAACAGTGTTTCATTAATGTAGCACTATACTGATTCACATAGGCTCTTAATGGTCTTAGAAACATCTTTTATTCAAGTGTCTTTACAGAATGTATAACTTTCAGCACAGAATGATGAGCATAGATTTTCACTGAAATATCAATTAATGATCCATTCATAAAGGACAGAATTGCTAGAAATAACATTTACAAATGGTGTTTTCCAATACTGCATAACATGAAACGAAATCATTAACACAGTGTTTAACTGGATTAGCACTATACTGACTCATTCATGAAGTTAGTACTATTAAAAACACTTTTATATAAGTGCTTTTACAGAATATATAACTGGCAGCACAGTGTACCAAATACAGTGTTTCACTAACATAAGATGATAGAGGATAATTCACAAAAAGAGCACTGCTACAAAGAAATGTTACACGTTTCTTTACAGAATGAACAGCATACAGTACTAATATTCAGCACAAAGTGCTGAACACAACGTTTCACCTTCATATCACTACACTGATTTATTCAGGCTGCTGGCACTGTTAGAAACACCATTTATAATAGAAACTTTATATAGTATATAATTTGAAGCACATATTTACTAAATATTAATTGACTGAAACAGCAGTGTACTGATTCAAACACAAACCTAGCCCTTTTAGAAACCTTTTTATACACGTGACTTTACAGAATGAATAACTTGTATCATAGCTTCTGGACCCAATATTTCAAAGAAATGGCTCTATACTGATTCATTGATACAGCTGACAATATTAGAAACATATTTTATATGTGTGCCTGAAAAGACTGTACAACGTTTTTCACAAAGTGCTGAGAAAATTCTTTCCCTGAAATAGCACTATATGGTTTTATTCGAGCAGCTAGCACTTAAAAACATCTTTTATGTGTGTGCCGTAACAAAGTACACAACATGAAGTGCAGAGGATGGAGCACAGTGCTTCACTGTGATAGCATTATGCTGATTCATTACTGAAGCTAGTACTGTTTTAAACACCTTTATGCATGCGCCTTTACAGAATATATACCATGTAGCAAAAAGTGCTGAGTACAGTCTTTCACTGAACTAGCGCAGTACTGATTAATTTACACTGCTAGCACTGTTAGAAAGACATTTTACCTGTTTCTTTGCAGAGTATAATAAATTGTAGCACTACTTGCTGAACACAGTCTCACTAAAGAAATAGTAATTGATTCATACACAAAGCCATCCCTAATAGAAACCACTCTTACCTATGTGCTTTTACAAAGTGTAAATGTGCCACAGAGGATGCTGAACATTGTGTTTCAGTGACGTGCCACTATGCTTACTCACCAAACCTGCTGGTGTTATTAGAAACGGTCTAATACACGTGTCTTTACAAAGTGTATAACTTGAAACATAGAATGCTTAGCATGGTGTTTCACAGTAATATCACTGTATTGATTCATTCACTGTTGGAACTTTACAAAATGAAAACCACACAATGCTTAGCAAACTGTTTCACTGAAAAACCACTATCCTTATTTATTCATGCAGCTAGTGCTGTTAGAAACACCCTTTATACATGTGCCTTTATGGATTGAAGAACACATAGCACAGAGTACTGATCACTTGTTTCATTTAAATAGTATTTTATTGCATTATTCACATAGCTAACATGGCTAGAAAACCCTTTTATACATGTGTCTTTGCAGAATATATAACATTCAGCAGAGAATGTTGAGCAGGTTTTTACAGAAATTTTGGTGTACTGATTCAAACACAGAAACATGTCTATATATGTGCTTTGCTTTGTTATGTATATGAACTATCTGAAAATGACATAAAAATATATCATTTACAGTAGAATTAAAAACAATAAAATACTAAAAAATAAATTTAAACAAGGAAGTGACAGATCTATATACCAAAACTATGAAACATTTATGAAAGAAATTGAAGAAGCAACAAACGAATGGACAGACATCCCATGTTCATGGATAAGAAATAAATATTGTTAAAATGTCCATACTACCCAAAGCCATCTATAGATTCAATGCAGTCACTATCAAGGTTCCAATGGTATTTTTCACAGAAATAGAGAAAATACCCTAAATTGTCATGCAATGATGAGAGACTCTGAATATTAGAGGAATGGTGAGAAAGAAGAACAAAACTGATGGCAAAACACTTCCTGATTTTAAACTATACTACAAAGCTACAGTAATCAAAACAGTATGGTAGTGGCATAAAAATATACATATAGTTGAATGGAACAGAATTGAGAGGCCAGAAATAAACACTCACATATATGGTCAACAAATATTTGAGAAGGGAGCCAATACTCAATGCAGAAAGGATAGTCTGTTTATTAAATGGTCTTGGGAAAACTGGATAACTGCATGAAAAAAATGAAATTGGAATTTTATCATACACCACTCACATAAATTAAAATTAGAACCATACAACTTCTATAAGAAAACGAATAGAAAACTTTGCTTGTCATAGGTCCTGGCAACATATTTATGGATATGACACCAAAGTACAAGAAGCAAAGGAAAAACTAAAATATCAAAGTAAGGATTCTGTGTAGCAAAAGAAATAATCAACAGGAGAAGTGATGTCACCAAGATGGTCATTCCTGGCTTTGCTTTTCTTCCCAAAAATCTAACAATTATTTATGAACAAGATACGACTGAGAAAATCCTGGAACATGAAAGCGAGACTGAAGCACATCCCAAGCACCAAAGAGACCACATTAGAAGAGTAAGAGGAGCACCTATATACTGACTGCATTGCCCCTCCCCCAGGCTGGCATTCCACCATGCTGAGAGGTCTCTGCTGAGCCTGCAGTTACTACAGTGGAAGAAAAGAAGTCAAGGAGGACATCCAGCTCCTGAAATGTTGTGGGTTACATCTTGGGAGTTCCCAACATGGTCTTACCCTACAGGGAATGCAGGGAAACCGGTGGGATGTGGTCACTGGGAATCAGATTGTGCTGGAGAAGGGGGAAGAGACTTGTAACAATCAGCACTTTGATCTTGGCATATTGAGTTTCTACCTGTGTCTCTATCCAAGAGGGGGGCCATCTACTCACCTCAAGACATGCCAATAGTTGAGAGGCAAGGTGGTAGGAGAGAAAGGGTTTTATTACAGTTTGTTTGCAAGGAGGAAGATGGCTGACTAATGTCAGAAAGAACCGTTTTACAGAACAAAGACTACAGGCTAGTTATTTAAAGGCTAGTCTCCAGGTGGGGGCAGACATCTTGTCTCAGTTACTGATAATCTTTGTTTTACTGGCTATGCATCAGAGAAGGGAGCAACACCCTATACTCTGATTTAACATAAAGATAATAAGAACAAAATCTTCAATATATGCAGTAAAGATTACTGTTTATGTGGGTGGTGCAAACACCTGCAGTGCCCAAGTAGTACTCCCAACCAGTGGCTTTGCTCATCTGTAAAGCCAAGAAGGTTGCAGTCTGATGAGGGAATTCAGTAGGGTGTAGGTCTGCTTGATTTGGGTCCTCAACCAAAAAGCCTTTAATGGCCCTTGACCCTATCCTGTCTTCACCCAGGTAAGGGAGCTGAGTCATAGCCTGGTCTATAGCTGAGTGTAGCTCCTGGCCCTATCTGGCCAGAAAGACTGGCTGGAACACCTGGAATCTATGTAGCCCAGCAACACTCAAGCAGAGAGTACAGCAAGCAGTTCTGATCAACTGTGAAGCAAAGCCTGTGGTACTGTTTGGCCAAGGAACTTGGGGAGTAGGTCAGATTGAGTCAAGACAATAGAGCCCTTCCAGGCTTGGACTTGGTTGCCTGTTCCTCCCAGGAAGGGGATGTAATTCATAGCCCAACCTATTTCTAAGAGTAGCTTCATGACCCTCTCAACAAGAAAGACTGACTCAGAACACCTGGGAGGCTGCTTGGAGCTGGCCCTCCTGTTCCACCCAGGCAGAGGAGCTCATTCGTAGCCACACCCACTTATGAATATAGCTCCCAGCCTGTCTGATTAGAAAGCCTGGCCATAACACCTGGAAGCTGCATAGCCCAGTAATGCTTGAGCAGAGAGTAGAGAGGGCAGAGCTGATCATCTGCAGAGGAAAGCCTGTTCAAGCAGGGAACTTGGGGAGTGGGTTGGCTTGAGTCAAGACAACAAAGGAGCCTGCTGGCTTTGGAACCATTTTTCCTGCTCCACTCAGGCAGGGAGACTATTCATGGCTCCACTCATTGCTAAACATAGCCTTCAGTCTACCTGACCAGGAAACCTAACCAGAGCACATGGGAACCTGATTAGCCTATTCAACAGCCCTGATTCCATTGGGACTTGAACATAGAGCAAAGTCTGTGGCTTTTGCCATCTGTAGAACATAATCAGTGGCCCTGTCTGGCCCAAGAAATCAGTGCATAGTCTTGTTTAATTCTAGTTCACAAACAATAATTCATGCAGTACCTGGAGCCTGTTGTGCTGCCTCATGATGTCAGGGGAGCTAATTTATAGCCCCTCCTACTACTGAGTATAGTATCCAGCCTTGACCACCTATAAGCCTAGCCAGAGAACCCAGGAACCATGGGGCAATTCCTAAAGCCTCACTTGGACAGAAAACCAAACCAGGAGTCCTGCCAAAATGTTCTCAGCCAGTGGCACTCTCACCCACCATCAGAGCTTTAGCAGTGGCTTCAATAATAAACCCTGATAGCAGGCCTCACCTGCCCAAGGACATTACCTGCTGATACATCCAGAAACCCAAAGTGAGATGAGATGAGATGACTGGTGAAGAACTGTCTCTGGAAAAGCAAACTTATAAAGTCTGGAAGAGGTACCACTTACTCAAATGTAGAGATACCAACAAAAGGAATCAAGGATCACAAAAAAATTAGGTAAATATGACACCACTAAAGGAAACTAATAAAGCTCCAATAACTGACTCTAAAGAAATAGAGATCTATGAACTGTCAGATAAAGAATTCAGAATAATCCTTTTAAAGAAGCTTAGTGAACAAGAACACACAGTCAGACAAGTAAACAAAATTAGGAAAACAATGCATGAACAAAATGAGAAGTTAACAAAATAGAAATCATGAAAACAACAGAAATCCTAGAGGTGAAAAATTCAATGACTGAATTGAAGAACTAAATAGAGTTTCAAAAATAGATTTGATCATGCAGAAGAAAGAATCAACTACCTAGAAGGTAGGACATTTGAAATTATCCAGTCAGAGGAACAATAAAAAAAAGAGGGGCCAGCCCCGTGGCCAAGTGGTTAAGTCCGCACACTCCACTGCAGTGGCCCAGGGTTTGGATCCTGGGTGCGGACATGGCACCGCTCATCAGGCCATGTTGAGGCAGCAGCCCATATGCCACAACTAGAAGGACCTGCAACTAGGGTATACAACTATGTACCAGGGGGAATTTGGGGAGATAAAGCAGAAAAATAAAGATTGGCCACAGTTGTTAGCTCAGGTGCCAATCTTTAAAAAAAATAAATAAAATAAAAGAGTGAAAAAAGCCTACGGGACTCTTGGGAAACTATCAAAAGAGACAATATCTGCATTATGGTAATTCCAGAAGGAGAAGAGAAAAAGAAAGAGGCAGAAAGTATATTGAAAGCACTAATGACTGAAAGCTTCTCAAACTTGAGGAGAGAAATGGACGTCCAGATCCATAAGGCCCAAAAGATCCCAAATAGGTTGAACCCAAAAAGGGCTACACCAAGACACATTATAACTAAATTACCAAAAGTCAAAGACAAAGAAAGTAATTTAAAAGCAAGAGAAAGTTGTTTCTTTGAAAAGGTAAACAAAATTGACAAAATTTTGGGTAGAATAACTAAAGAAATAAGAGACCGGACTTAAATAAAATTATAAGTGAAGAAGGAGATATTGCAACTGACAACAGAAATAGAAAGGAACATAATAGGCTACTATGAAAAACTATATGCCAACAAATTGGACAACTTCAAAGAAATGGAAAAATTCTTAGAAACTTACAACCTATCAAGAATGAATGAGGAAGAAATAATAAACTGAAGAGCCCAATTATTAGTTAGAAGATTAAACCATTAATCAAAAATACCCCAATGAAGTAAAGCCTAAGACCAAATAGCTTTATAGTTAAATTTTTACCAAACATTTAAAAAGAATTAACACCAATCTTTCTCAAATTCTTCCAAAAAATAAAAAAGGGAAGACTCCCAAACTCATTTTATGAAGTCAACATTACCCTGATACCAAAGCCAGAAAAGTACAATACAAGAAAACAAACTACAGGCCAAAATCTCTGATGAACATATATGCAAAAAAAACCCTCAACAAAATATCAGTACATTGAATTCACCATGACCAAGTGTTATTTATTCGTGGGTTGCAAGAATAGTTCAACATGCACAAATCAATAAATGTAATACATCACGTTATTAGAATCAAAGAAAAAAATCACATGATTATCTCAACAGATGCAGAAAAAGCATATGACAAAATTCGAGATCCATTCTTAAGAAAAACTCTTAACAAATTAGGTATACAAAGAATGTACCTCAAAATAATAAGGCCATATGTAACAAGCATACTGATAACCAGCTCAGTGGTGAAAATTTGAAAAATTTTTCTCTAATAGCAGTAACAAGACAAAAGTACATCTCTCATGACTCCTATTCAACATAGTACTGGATGTCCTAGCCAGAGCCATCAGGAAAGAAAACAAAATAAAAGTCATCAGAATTGGAAAGGAAGAAGTAAAATTGGCTCTGTTTGCAGATGTCATAACCTTATGTATAAAAAATCCTAAAAGTACCACCAAAAAACTGTCGATCTAATCATCAAATTTAGTGAAGTTGTAGGATAGAAAATTAGCATACAAAATTATAAGCATTTCTATATACTAACAATAATTATCCAAAAAAGAAACAAAGAAAATAATCCTATTTACCATAGCAACAAAAACAGTGAATACTTTGGAATAAATTCAACCAAAGAGGTAAAAGATCTCTGTACTGAAAACCACAAGACACTAATGAAAGAAATGGAAGAAAATGCAAATAAGCGGGAAGATATCCTATGATCAAGGATTGGAAGAAATAATATTGTTTAAATGCCCATACTACCCCAAACCATCTACAGAATCACAGCAAACGCTATGAAGATTTTAATGGCTTTTTAAAAATAAAAAATAGAGAAAACCATCCTAAAAGTTATATGGAACCATGTAATACTTTAAATAGCCAAAGCAATCCTGAGAAAGAAGAATAAAGCAGAAAGCATCACACTTCCTGATTTCAGATTGTACTACAAAACTATAGTAATTAAAACAGTGTGGTACTAACATAAAAACAGACACATAGACCAATGGAACAGAATTGAGAGCTCAGAAATAAACCCATGTATGTACAATCAACTAATATTTGACAAGGGAACCAAGAACACTCAATGGAGAAAAGACAGTTTCTTTAATAAAATGGTGTGGGTAAAATTGGATATTGTCATGTAATAAAATAACACTAGACCCCTATCTTACACTACTTACAAAAATAATTCAAAATGGATTAAAGAAACCTTTGTGCACTGTTGGTGGGATTGTAAACTGGTACAGCCACTATGGAAAACAATACGGAGATGCCTCAAAAAATTAAAAATAGAACTACCATATGATTCTGCAATTCCACTTCTGGGAATATCCAAAGGAAGCGAAAACACTATGTTGAAGAAATATCTGAACCTTCACTTCATAGTAGCATTGCATACAACAACCAAGGCATGGAAACAACCTAAGTGTCCATTGAAAGATGAATGGATAAAGAAGTAGGATTATAAGTACACACACACACACTGGAATATTATTCACCCTTAAAAAAAGAATGAAGTCCTGCTATTTGCGACAACATGGATGGACCTTGAGGGCATTATACTAAGTGAAATAAGTCAGACAAAGACAAATACTGCATGATCTCACTTATATGTAAATTTTAAAAAAATCATAGTAAAAGAGATTAGATGTGGTTACCAGAGGGGGAAGGTGGGGGATGGAGAAATTGGAGAAAGGTTGCCAAAAGATACAAACTTCTAATTATAAGACAAATAAGTACTAGGGATGTAATGTACAACATGATGACTATGCAGTCATGCATTTCTTAATAACGAGGATACATTTGAGAAATGTGCCATTAGGCAATTTTCCCATTGTACAAACATCATAAAGTGTGCTTACACAAACCTAGATGGTGTATAGCCTACTATGAACCTAAGCTATATGGTACTAATCTTATGTGACCACCATCATATATGTGGTCCATCATTGACCAAAACATTGCTATATAATGCATGACTGTAGTTAAGACTGCTGTATGGTATATTTGAAAGTTGTTAAGAGAGTAGATCCTAAGAGTTCTCATAACAAGATAAAGAAATTTTTCTATTTTTTATATCTATATGTGATGATGGATGTTAACTAAACTTATTTTGGTAATTATTTCATGACATATGCAAGTCAAATCATTATGCTCTACACCTTAAACATACACAGTGCTTTATGTCAATTATATATCAGTAAAACTGGGGGAAAAAAGTCAAACAGGAGAAAATAATAAAAAATGGAAAGGTGTCCTATGGAATGGGAGAAAATATTTGCACCCCATATATCTGATAAGGGGTTAATATCCAAAATACACAAGGAACTCATGCAACTCAATAGGGAAAAACAATCAGATAAAAGGTGGGCAGAGGACCTGAATAGACATTTCTCCAAAGACAAATAAATGACCAATGAGTACATAAAAAGGTGTGGAATATAACTAATAATTAGAGAAATGTAAATCAAAACCACAATGAGATATCACCTCACAGCTGTGAGAAGTACTATCATCAAAAAGACAAGAGGTAAGTGTTGGCGAGTGTATGAAGAAAATTAAATCCTTGTGCACTGTTGATGGGAATGTACATTGGTACAGCCACTATGGAAAACATAGGTTCTTCAAAAAAAACTAAAAACACAACTACTATGGGATTTAGTTAAACCGCTTTGGGTACGTATTTTAAATAATTGAAACCAGACTATTGAAGGAATATCTCCACCTTCACATTTATTGAAGCATTATTCACAGTAGCCAAGATATGGGACCAACCTAAGTGTCCATCAAAGAATGCATGGACAAAGAATATGTGAATATATAGGTGATCTTTAGGTATACATACATACATACATATATAATGTTATTCAGCCATGAGAAATGATAAAGTCCTACCATTTATGACAACACAGATGGTCCTTGAAGACATCATGCTAAGTGAAATGAAAGAGAAAGACAAATACTATATAGTATCACTTATATGTGGAATCTAATATATCAAGTCTGTAGAAACAGAGTATAGTGGTAGTTATCAGGGCCTGGGTAGGCGGGGGAAATGGAGAAATGTTGGTGAAAGAGTACAAGCTTCCATTTAGAGAAAGAATAAATTCTGGGGATTTAATTCACAGTATTGTGAATGTGAATAACAATATTGTACTATATACTTGAAAATTGCTGAGAGTAAATCTTGTGTCCTCACCACAAAAAAGATATGATAATTACGCAACATGACGGAAGTGTGAGCTAACACTACAGTGGTAATTATATTACAATATGTAAATGTGTATAAGATCAACACTTTGTACACCTAAAGTTACAAGTTACACAATGTTATATGTCAATTATATCTCAATAAAGTTGGGAGGAAAAAAGAAATGCTTTAATATATGTGCTTTTATACAATTTGTGTCATGAAGCAGAGTGCTGACCACAATTTTTTACTGAAATAGCACTCTTCTGTTTTATTCAAGCCTGTAGCAATATTAAAAATTGTTTCCGTGTGTGCTTATAAAAGTATGAACATGCAGCACAAATTTATGAACACATTGTTTCAAAAATATGATGATAGAGGTTAAATCACATCAATTACCAACAACTTTTACATGTCTTTACATTGTGTGCAACATTAAGTTCAGAGTGCTGGAAATAGTGATTCACTCTGGCTTCTAGGACTGTTAAATACACCTTTAAAGAGATGTCTTTACAAAATTTAAACCTTGAAGCACAGAGTCCTAAAGATATTGTTTCACTGAATTACAGTATACTGATTAAGCCACACAGCTAGTACAGTTAGAAACAAATTTAAGCATTGTATATACAGAGTGTATAACATGCAGCACAGGTTTCTGAACATAGGGTTTCACAAGAATGTGATGATAATCTAATTCTCACAAATAGTATTGTTAGAAACAACTCATACAGGTGTCTTTACATTGTGAATAGCATGAAGCACAGACTGATTAACAAAATGTTTCAGTGAAATAACGCTATACTGATTCATTCAGGCTGCTAGCGTAGTTAGAAACAACCTTTTTTGAAACTAGTGGCAAAAAAATACATAACAAAAAGCTTACCATTTTAACTGTTTCCAATTATACAGCTCCATAATATTAAGTATATTCATATGGTTGTGCAACTAATGTCCATAAATATTTCATCTTGAAAAACTGAAACTTTATACCCATTAAACATCACTCCCCATTTCTCCTTCCCCTAAACCTTGGCAAAAACTATTCCACTTCTGTTTCAATTAATTTAACCACCCTAGATACTTCATGTTAGTGGAATCATACAGTATTTTCCTTTTTGTAACTGACTTATTTCACTTAACATAATGTTTGAATTTTCTCCATGTTGTAACATGCACCAGAATTCTTTTTTTCAGGTTGAATAGTATTCTATCGTGTGCATATACCTCATCTTGTATATGCATTTATCCATTGACAGGCACTTTGCTTGCTTCTAACTTTTGACTTTTATGAAAAGTACTGCTATTTTAAGGGGTGTGCAAATATCCCCTCAATTTCTTACATTCAATTCTTTTGGATGTATGCTCAGAAGTGAAATTGCTGCGTCATATGATACATCTATTTTTAATTTTTTGAGGAATGTTTATACTGTTTTCCATATTGACTCCAACAATGAACCTTTCCATCAACAGTGTATAAGGGATCATATTTCTCCACCTCTTCCCCAACACTTATTTCCTGTTTTTTCTTTTCTTGAGCAAGATTAGCCCTGAGCTAACATCTGTCCCAATCTTTCTCTATTTTATATGTGGGTCACTGCCACAGCATAGCTGACAAGTAGTATATGTCCACGCCCAGTATCTAAACCTGTGAACCCAGGCTGCCAGAGCAGAGCATGCCCAACTTAACCACTAGGCTATGGGGCCAGCCCTTCTGTTTGTTTTTTAATAGTAGCCATCCTAAGTATTCTAAGGTGATATCCATTGTGGTTTGACTTGTGTTTCCTTGATTATTAGTAATGTTGAGAATCTTTTCATATACTTGTTGTTTATGTGTATATCCTCTTTGGAGGAAAGTGTATTCAAGTCCTTTGTACATTTTAATCGGATTGTTTTGTTGTTGTTCTTGAGTTTTTGGATTCTTTACATATTCTGGATGTTAACCTCTTGACATATATATGATATGCAAGTGGTCTATCTTATTTTATAAATTGCCTTTTCGCTCTGTTGACTGTGTCCTTTAATGTACAAAACAGTTTTCAATTTTGATGCAATCCAGTTTCTGTACTTTTGTTGACTGTGATTTTGGTGTGATGTCCAAATCCTTTACAAATACAGTGCCATGAAGATTTTCTACTATGTTTTCTTTGAATATTTTATAGGTTTAGATCTTTGTTCCATTTTTAGTTAACTTTCATATATTGTGTGAAATAAAAATACAACTTCATTTATTTGCATGTGGATATCCAGTTTTCCCAACACTATTTGTTGAAGTAAAAGTTTTTCCCCAATTGAATGGTCTTGGCAACTTAGGTAAAAATTACTTGACAATATGTGAAAGAGTTTATTTCTAGGTTTTCTATTCTGTGTCATTGATATTTGTGCCTGTCTTTATGCCAGTGCCATACTGTTTTATTAATGTAGCTTTGTAATACATTTTGAAATCATGAAGTGTGAGACCTCCAACTCTGTTCTTATTTTTCAGATTGTTTTCTTAATGATATTAATTTTCCATTGCAAGAACAAGGTATGTCTAAGCAATTATTTGTGTGTTCTTTCAGCAATGTTTTGTAGTTTTCAGTGTAAAAGTCTTTCATCTCTTTGGTTAAGTTTACATCCACGTATTTGTGTCTTTAATGTTATAGTAAATGATATTATTTTCTTAAATTCCTCATTGTTAGTGTATAGAAACAAAACTGATTTTTGGAGTGGATTTTTTTTTTTATCCTGCAACTGCCTAATTCATTCATTAGTTCTAAGAGAACTTTTGCTGTTGTTGTTCAATCTTAAGATTTTATACATCTAATATCATGTCTGTTTACAGAGATAATTTTACTTTTTTAAACAGCTTTACTGACGTAGAATTCACATACCATACAATTCACCCATTTAAAGTGTAGGTATATTTGGTATGTTACATTAACTTTTTTTAATGTGGTAAAACATATACAACAGAAAAGTTGCTATTTTAACCATTTTAAGTGTATAATTAAGTGGCATTAATTATAGTCACAATGTTGTGCAACCATCACCACCACCTATGTCCAAAACTTTGCCATCATCCCAAACAGAAGTTCTGTACCCATTGAACAGTAATTCCACATTCCTCTCTCTAAATTTAGATGCATTTTAATTTCTTTTTCTTGCCTAATTTGTCTGGCTACAGCTTCAATATTATACTGAATAGAAGTGGTGAAAGTGGGTATTTTTGTTTTCTTCCTTATATTAGAGAAAAAGCTTTCAGTCTTTCACCATTGAGTACAGTGTTAGAGGTGAGCTTTTCATATATGGACTTTATTACGTTGAAGTAGTTTCCTTCTATTCCAAGTTTGATGAATGTTTGTATTAAGAAAGAGTGCTGAATTTTGTCAAATGTTTTTTCTGCATCAATTGAAATCATCATGTGATTTTTTCCCCTTCATTTTGTTACTGTGGTGTATTACATTAATAAATTTTCCTATGTGGAAATATCCTTGCATTTCAAGATGAAACACCATTTTCTGTTTCATTAAAAGGTGTTTCCTTTTAATGTGTGGATGAATTCTATTTTCTAGCATTTTGTCGAAGGTTTTTGCATCAATAGTCATCAGGGATATTGTTCGATAGTTTTGTTTCGTTATTTTCATGTAATATTACTTTCTGGAGTTAGTATCTGGGTAATGCTGGCCTCATAAAATGAGTTTTGAAGTATTCCAACCACTTAAAGATTTGGAATAGGTTGAGGAAGATTGGTGTTAATTCTTCCTTAAGTGTTTGGTAGAATTCTCCACTGAAGCCATGTAGTCCTGAGATTTAGTTTTATTGGGAAAGTTTTCAGTACTGATTCAAACTTCTTACTAGTTACAGACTTGTTCATATATTTATGTCTTCAGGATTCAGTCTTGGTAAGTTGTGTTTCTAAGAATGCACCCCTTTTATCTAAGGTATTTAATGTCTTATGCAATTTTCACAGTACTTTATTCTAACGTACTTTATTGATGTAAAAAAGATAGTACTATCCCTTCTTTCATTTCTCACTTAAGTAATTTGAGTGTTCTCTCTTTTTTATTTCTTAAATTAACTAAAGGTTTTAAAATTTTGTTGATCTTGTACCAACTTTTGATTTCATGGATTTTTTCTATTATTTTAATCTCTATTTTACTTTTCTGTGATCTAATCTTTATTATGTTTTTCTTCTGCTCAATTTGAATTTGGTTTGTTCTTCTTTCTCTAGTTTCTTGGCGTATAATGTTTGATTGTTGGCTTGAGGCCTTTCTTCTTTTATTTTATTTTTTTGGTAGACTGGCTCTGAGCTAACATCTGTTGTGAATCTTTTTTTCTCTTCTTCTCCCCAAAGCTCCCCAGTACATAGTTGTATATTCTAGTTATAGGTCCCTCTAGCTGTGCTGTGTGGGATGCCGCTTCAGCGTGACTTGATGAGCTGTGTTAGGTCCACACCCAGGATCCAAACCAGTGAAACCCCAAGCTTTGGAAGTGGAGCATGTGAATTTAACCACTTGGCCATGGTGCTGGCCCCATAGGATTTAAAAAAAATTTTGCAAAGAATATCGTTGGTATTTTGATGGAAATTGTGTTACTCTATAGATGGCTTTGGGTAGTACAGACATTTTTACAATATTACTTCAATCCATGAACACAGACTATCTTTCCATTTATTTGTGTCCTTTGATTTCTGTCAACAAAATCTTGCAGTTTTCATTGTACAGATCTTTCACTTTATTGGTTAAATATATTCCTTGGCATTTTACTGTTTTTGATGCTATTATGAATAAGATACTTCTCTTTATTCCTTTTTTAGATGTTTCATTATTAGTATGTAGAAATGCAATTGATTTCTGTATTTTGATTTTATATCATGCAACTTTACTGAAACTGTTGTTTAATTCCAAGAGTTTTTGGTTGAGTCTTTGTGATTGTCTATATATCTAATCCTATCATCTGCAAAAAGTGACAACTTTACTTCTTCCTTTCCAGTTTGGATGCCTTGTATTTCTTTGTCTTTCTTAATTGCTCTATTTAAGATTTCCAGTACTATATTAAATAACTGTGGTGAGAATGGGCATCCTTGTGTTGTTTCTGATCTTAGAGAAAAAGCTTTCAATTTTTCTCCATTGAGTACAATGTTTGCTGTGGATGTGCCATATATGAGGTATATTCCTTCAACACCCAATCTGTTAAGTATTTTTATGATGAAAGGATGTTATATTTTGTCAAATGCTTTTTTTGCATCTATTGAAATGATCATGTGATTTTTATATTTCATTCTACAGTTGTGTGTTACTTAATGATGGGGATACATTCTGAGAAATGTGTTCTTAGGCAATGGTGTCATTGTGCAAACATAGAGTGTGCTTACACAAACCTAGATGGTATAGCCTATTACTATAGCTACACTTTTATATGACTGGCACAACAGTAGGTTTGTTTACACCAGCATCACTAAAAACATGTGAGTAATGTGTTATGCTACAACATTATTATGGCTACAACATCACTAAGAAATAGAAATTTTTCAGCTTCATTATAATTTTATGGGACTACTGTTGTATATACAGTCCATAATTGACTAAAACATTGTTATGCAGCACATGACTGATTAATGTAATGTATTACATTTGTTGCTTTGTGTATGTTGAGCCATCTTTGCATCCCAGGCATAAATCCCACTTGGTCATGGCATATATTCATGTTAATTTTCCTGAATTCAAATTGCTAATATTCTTCTGAGAGTTTTTTCATCTATATTCATCTAGGATATTGGTCTACAGATTTCTTTTCTTGTGATATCTTTATCTGGTTTTGGTATCAAGGTAAGGTTGGCCTCATAGAACGAGTTTGAAATAGCCAAAGCAATCCTGAGAAAGCAGGAAAAGCCAGAGTTTTTACAATTTCTGATTTCAAATTATGTTACAAAGTTCTAGTAATTAAACGTATGATACTGGCATAAAAATAGGCACACAAAACAAAGTAACAGAATAGAAAGCCAAGAATCAACCCCCCACATATATGGTCAACTAGTATTTGACAAGGGAATCAAGAACACCCAATGGGGAAGGGATAGTTCTTTTAATAAATGGTGTTGGGATGACTGGATAAACACGTGCAGACCAGTGGCATTGGACCCCTATCTTATACCACTTACAAATAGTAACACAAATTAGATCAAATACTTAACATAAAACTTGATAATATAACACTAATAGAAGAAAATGTAGGGAAGTTCCACTTTGGTCTTGGCAATATTTTTATGGCTATGACACCAAAGTGCAAACAACAAAAGCAAAAATCAACAAACGATATTCTGTTTAACTTAAAAATCTTCTTAACAGAAAAAGAAACAATTGACAAAATAAAAAGGCAACCTACAGAATAGGAGAAAAATTTCACAAACCATGTATTGGATAAGGGGTTAACACAAAATATATACAGAACACATACAATTAAATAATAAAAAAATTAAAAATGGGCAGAAAAACTAAATAGACACTTTATAGAAGACATCCAAATAGGAAAGAGTTACATGAAAAGATTCTCAAAATCACTGATCATCACAGAAATACAAGTAAAAACCACATAAGATATCATGTCACACCTGTTAGAATGGCTATCATCAAGAAGACAAGAGATAACAAATGTCAGTTAAGATGTGGAGAAAAGAGAACAACTGTGCACAATTGGTGGGAATGCAAATTGGTTCAACCAATATAGAAAAACAATATGGAGGATCATCATAAAATTAAAAATAGATCTTTTATGATCCATAAATTCCACTTCTGAGTATATACCTAAAGGATATATATATATATATGGATATAAAATGGATGCTATATATTATATATATATACTGGAATTTTAGCCTTGAGAAAAAAGGACATCCTGTCCTTTGTGACAACATGGATGGAACTTAAAGATATTATACTAAGTGAGATGTTAGGCAGAAAAAGACAAATACTGTATTGTATCACTTATATGTAGAATCTGAAAAAGCCAAAATTGTTAAAACAGAGAGCAAAATGGTGCTTACCAGGAGATGAGGGTGAGGGCATAGGACAGATGTTTAGAGGTACAAACTTACAATGAGTATAAATGAGCCCTAGGAATCTAATGTACAGTATGGTGAACATAGTCAATAATATTGTATTATAACCATCAAACTTGCTAAGAGACTAGAACGTAACTTTTCTAACCACCAAAAGGAAACTATAATATAAACAGGTGCCAAATTATTGCTGCAATGGCAATCATATTACTATATATAAATGTATCAAGTTAACGTGTTGTACACCTTAAATTTACATGATATTATATGTCAATGGTATTTCAATTTAAAAAAACAAAAAAATTTGAAAAGGACAAAGATTCTCACTCTTACCACTTCTTTTCAGCATAGTCCTGGAAGTCCTACACAGAGCAATTAGGCAAAAAAGAAATAAAGACATTCAAATCAGAAAAGAAGTAAAATTATTACTGTTTGCACATGACATGAGAGTTATGTAGTAAACCTTAAAGAATCAACAAAAACCTGTTAGAATACATGAATTTAGTAAAGTTGCAAGATAAAAATCAATATACGAAAATTACTTGCATTTCTATAAACTATAAATGAACTATCTGAAAAAGAAGTTAACCACCTCACTTACAATAGCATTAAAAAGATTAAAATAGGAATGAATTTAATAAGATAAAATACTTTTCATACTTCAAACTATAAAGTATTGATGAAAGAAATTCAAGGAGACACAAAGTAATGGATAGACATCTCATGTTTTTGGATTGGGAAAATTAATATTGTTAAAATATCCATACTACCCAATGTGATCGTTAGATTCAATGCTATCCCTATCAAAATCCCAATTGTCTTTTTTGCAGAAATCGAAAAAAAATCCTAAAATTCCATATGGAACTATGAAAGACCCAAAATAGCCAAAGCAATCCTCAGAAAGAAGAACAAAACTGAAGGCATCACATTTCCGAATAACAAATGTTATTACAAAGCTACTGCAATTACAACAGTATGGTACTGGCATAATGACAGACATACAAAATGAATGGAACAGAATAGAAAGCCCAGGAATAAACTAATGCATATACAGTCAACTAATCTTTTACAAGTAAGCCCAGGATACACAATGTGGAAAGGGTTGTGTCTTTGACAAATGGTATTTTGGAAAGGTGGACATCTGTAGGCAAAACAAAATGTGAATTGGACCCCTACCTTACATGACAACCAAAATCAATTCAAAATGTATTCAAGACTTAAACAAAAGACCTAAAAATCTTAGAAGGAAACGTAGGGGTAAACCTCTTGACATAAGACTTGGCAATAATTTCTTGGATATGAGATCAAAAGCACAGACAAGAAATCAAACGTAGACAAGTGGGACTACATCAAACTAAAAACCTTACGTACTACAAAGAAAGTAATCAACAGAGTGAAAAGAAAATCTATGCAGGGAGAAAATATTTGCAAACTATATATTTGATGAGTTTAATATTCAAAATATATCTGAACTCCTACAACTTAATTGTAAAAGAACAAATAATCTGATTTAAAAATGGGGAAAGGCTTTGAATAGATGTTTCTGCAGAGAAGACATAAAAATTTTCAACAGATATATTAAAAGTGCTCAATCCCAATAATCATTAAGAAAATGCCAATCAAAACCATAGTGAAATACCCCTTCACATCTATTAAAATGGTTATTATCTTAAAAAAGAAGTATTGTAAAAGATATGGAGGAGCTGGAACACTTGTACACTGTTAGTAGAAAGGTAAAATGGTTCAATCACTATGGAAAGCAGTATGGAAGTTCCTCAAAATTTAAAAACGGCGTTGTTATATGATATAGCATTTCTACTTCTAGGTAATTTTCCAGAAGAATTGAAATCAGGACTTTGAAGAGATATATGCCTTCTCATGCTCATTGCTGCATCATTTGCTATAGCTAAGATTTAGAAACAACCAAGATGTCCATTACAAATGAATGGATAAGAAAACATACGCATATGATGAATGAATATTATTCAGTCATGAAAAGTAAAGTGTGTTATATGTGGTGATATGAACATGGAGAACATTATGCTAAGTGAAATAAGCCAGCCATAGAAGGACAAATATCACATGATTCCACTTATATCAGCTATCCAAAAATAGCCAAACTCACAGAAGCAGAAAGTAAGAGAGCAGTTGCCAGGGGCTCAAGAGAGGGGGAAATGGGGAGTTGCCATTCAGTGGGTATAAAGTTACAGTTATACAAGATAAAGAAGTTCCAGGGATACGCTGTTCAGCATTGTGTCTTTAGGTAAGAATACTGTACTGTACACAAAATTCTAACGGAGTAGATCTCATGTTATCTCTTCTTATCACAATTAAAAAAAAAAAAAACTAGGGTTGTTAGAAATGACTTGACACATGTGCCTTCACAGGTTGTATAAAATGTAGCACAGAGTACTGAACATATTTTTTTTCTGAAGTACCAGCATGCTGATTCATTCAAAGTTGTGTCAGAAAAAAAATTTACACTGTTCTTTAGAGAGTACATAACATGTTCTGAACACTGTTTCACTTTAATAACTGATTGTACTGATTAATTCAGGCTTCTTTCACTGCTTTAAGCTTATTTTATACCTGAGGCTTTACATACTTTATGACTTGCAACCCAGATTGCTGAGCACAATATTTAACTAAATTCACACTGCATTGTTTCATTCACTCAACTAGCACTGTAAGAACCAACTTTTACACATGTGCCTTAGGAGGAATAACATGATGAGTTTGCAAAGCAGAGTGTTTTGGTGAAATAGCACTATAATGTTTAATTCACTATTAGAATCACCTTTTACATGTGCCTCTACAGGGTGTATAATATACAGCCCAGATTACTGAACACTGTGTGCCGCTTTAATAGAAATATTCTGATTTGTTCAACTTGTTAGAATCATTTTCTATACATGTGTTTTATAGAATATATTTACAGAATGTATTACATTCAGGACAGTGTTGAGCAATGTATATATATATATATATATATATACACACACATATGTATTCATATATATATGAATGAATATGAGTCTATCTATATATAATAGATTTTATATTATAAATAATATTTATATATATTCACTCATATTCATTCATCGCTAGCACTGTTAGAAACAAGTAGTCCTTAAATGACTTTATGGAGTGTATAACATGAGGCAAAGAGGGTTGAACACACTGTTTAGCTGAAATGGCTGGATACTGAATTCAGTGATGATGATAACGCTGTTAGAATTTACTTTTACACATATACCCTACACTGTGGCTAACACACAGACTGATTGCTGAAAAACAGTTTCACTGAAATGGCATTATAGTGAGCCAATCAGGCAGCTAGCAGTTTCAGAAAATATATTTTACATGTGCTATTACATAGTGTACAATATACAAATCAGAACACTTACAAACTGTTTAACTGTAGTAGCAATATCTCAATTTATTCCAACAAATAGCATTGTAAGGAAGACAATTTACTCAAGTTACTTTCAAAGTATATAATATGCAGCCCAGAGGTTTGAAAACAATTTTTTCACAGAAATTGTACTATATTGATTTATAAAAACAGCTAGCACTTTAGAAACATTTTTTACAAACCTGAATTTTAAAAGTGTATAACGTGGTACACAGTTGTGAACATATTGTTTCACGGAAACAACACAGCACTAATTAATTTACACCAGAAGCATGGTAAAAAGAAAAACAAGTAACCGTTACACATGTGACTTTACAGAGTGTATACCATGAAGCATAAATATATGAAAACAGAAATTCGCTGAAATAGCACTATATTGATTTACTCACAGAGCTAGCACCATTAAAAAAACCTTTTGTAAGTATGCCTTTATATCATGCAAAAAAGGGTGATGGAAACAGTGTTTCAGTGAAATAAAATGATAGAGATTCATACACAGATATATTACTGCTATAATCTCCTTTCCTAACTTTCATTTACAGAATGTATGTTATGCCACACACATTGATGAACAATTTAAAAAGTTAGATATAACTTTCACATATGTGGACTATATTTTTTGCTCCTTTCATAGAGTGCCGAATATGATGTTTCACTGAGATAGTACTCTACCAAATCATTTATGAAACTAGCACCTTGGAAAAGTCTTTTACGACTTCATCTTTACAGAGTGTATAACACAGAGAACAGGTAACATGATACAGAATATAACTTACACATGTGACATTACCAAGTCTGTAACATGCACCACAGAATGCTGAACAGTGTTTCACAGGTGTAACAGTATAATGATTCATCTTCACATATAGCAATGTAGAAATTCCTTTTACACATATCTCTTTGCAGAGAGTATAATAAAGGACACGGATTCCCAAAAAATTGTTTCACTGAAATAGCATCATATTGATTTATTTGTGTAGATGGTATTTTTAGAAACAACCTTTAAACTGTGACTTTATAGTGAGTATAACTTTCCACACAGTGCCGAACAAAATATTTAATTTACATAGGACTATATTGATTTACTCTCATAGCTAGTAATGTTCAAACACATTTTATTTTATTCTTTTAAGGTATGCTTTTTGGTGAGGAAGACTGGCCCTGAGCTAACATGTGTCGCCAATCTTCCTCTTCCCCCCCCAAAGCCTCACTACATAGCTGTATATCCTAGTTGTAAGTCATTCTACTCATTCTAGTTCTTCTTTGTGGGATACTGCCACAGCATGGCTTGATGAGTGGTGTGTAGGTCTATGCACTGGATCTGAACCAGCTAACCCCAGGCTGCCAAATCAGAGCATACAAACTTAACCACTTGGCCACAGGGCCAGCCCCCACATTTTATTTCTATTTATTTTTTCCAGTTTATTAAGATATAATTGGCATATAACATTGTATAAGTTAAGGTGTACAGCCTAATGATTATATATATATGTATTATTACCACACTATAAACTTCAATTATCCATTATGCAACAAAAAAATTGCAAGGCATGCAAAGAAATAGGAAAGTATGGCTCATTCAAAGGGGAAAAAAACTAGAGCAACAGAAACTGTCCCTGATAGATACCAGATGTCAGATTTACTTGACAAAGACACTAAAATAACTGTCAAAATTACTCACAGAACTATATAAAGACCTGAAGAAAGCAAAGAAGATAATTATTAACACAATGGAAATATCAGTGAAATGATAGAAAACATAAAATGAAACAAAATGGAAACTCTGAGGACAAAAGTACAAACACTTAAATGGAATTTCACTAGAGGGATTCAAAAGCAGATTTCAGTATGCAGGAGAAATAGAAAATGTAAAGATTAGAGAACTGAAATTATTAAGCCTGAGGAATATGAAGAAAGAAATATTGAACAAAATTAAACACAGGTTCTGGTTCCATCATGGTGACATGAGAGGACCCTGAACTCACCTCCTCCCATGGACACACTGAATCTACAGGTGTATACAGAACAATGAGTTATGAAAGAAACCCAAATACAAGCTGTGACTCCTACACATTGGTCAAACCAAAAAAACTCCACATCAAAATGGATAGAGAGGCTGAGGCACAATCTTTCCATAAATCCCATCCCCAGTGCAGTGGCACAAAATTGAAAGGGAATTCACAACAGCCAGCTTCTCTCTGAGTATCCGAGGATTAGAACCCCACATCTATCACCCCAACTTTTAAGTCTTGCACCTGAGAGATGGAACCCCACAACAGCTAGCTCTGAAAGCCAATAGGGCAGACATCCATGAGACCCACAAGTCTATAACAAATGAAGAAATAGTTCTTAAGGCTTGCACAGACTTTCTGTGGCAACTTCCCCAAGGCACACAGCAGAGGGAGCTGAATGAAATGCACCAAGTCTTTCTGTCAAAGAGGTTTTATGCTTCACGCTTTTAAAATCTTCAACATGAGGGGAAGGCGTCTAATTTAAAACACTTCTAGGGACCTACAGAAATACTCTCCAAGAACCAGGGAGGCCAGTGTGTTTCATCTTTATGCTCTCCCCCTGCCTTGTTCCAGGTCCATGATAATTCTCAGAAAGAAGCTTGTGCATATGTCTAAGGACCCAATTTTTGCAACTACTGGCCAGGAAATGGCCCTTCATAGCCTGGCTATCATATCCAGCGGGGCTTATATTTGTGGATCCCATAGGACTGTTTCAAACATAGAAAGAATTCTTACCCAGCTAGTTCCCAGGGGTAAGGAGCAGAGGCAGCCAACTGAAACACACTCAGTCTTTGTGTGAAATAGACCTATTTGCTTATCTTAAAGCTTTGGCAGGAGGAACAATTTCTAATTTAAGACATGTCAGTAAGCCTAATGCAATAGGCCTTCTGACAGGATTTGGCACCTACTCAACTACTGGGAGCTATTAAAAGATAATAGACTGCTTGGATAAGCACAAAGACTTGAGAGGAAACCAAGAGCTGAGGCAGGTTTGAATGCAAGGTTCATCTCCTATAAGAAGCCACTCCTTCAAGACTAGGAGAGGTAGTTGTTTCATCTACTGTATAGAAATCAACAGAGTCAAGCAAAATGAGAAAATAGAGGAATATGTTCAAACAAAAGAGTGAGATAAAACCTCAGAAAAAACCTTAGTGAAGCAGAGATAAGTAATCTGGTAAAGCCTTCAAAGTAATCGTCATAAGATCCTCACCAAACTGGTGAGAAGAATAGATGAACACAGTGGGAACTTAAACAAAGACGTGGGAGATATAATAAAGTACCAAATAGAAGTCACAGAGGTGAAGAATACAATATCTGAACTGAAAAATACACTAGAAATTTTCAACAACACACTAGATGAAGCAGAAGACAAGATGTGTTGACTCAAAGACAAGGCAGTGACACTTACCCAATCATTGCAGCAAAAAGAAGAAAAGAATTTTTAAAAAGTGAAGGGACTTATGGGGCAACATCAAACAAACCAACATTTGCATCATAGGTTTCCAAGAAATAGAAGAGAGAATGGAACAGAAATCCTATTTGAAGCAATAATAGCTAAAAACTTCCCTAACCAGGGGAAGGAAACAGACATCCAGATGCAGGAATCTCAGAGTTCCAAATAAAAGGAATCCAAAGAGACACACACCAAGATACAATATAAATAAAATGTCAAAAGTTAAAGACAGGGAGAAAATATTAAAAGCACCAAAAAAGAAACATCTTGCTACATACAAGGGAATCCCATAAGACTATGAGCAGACTTTTGCAGAAACTTTGCAGGGCAGAAAGGAGTGGCACAATATATTAAAAGTGCTGAAAGAAAATACCTCCAACTAAGAATACTCTATCTGGCAAAGTTAGCATTCAGAAGTGAATAAGAGATTTTGTTTTCCAGACAGGCAAATGCTAAAGGAGTTCATCACCACTAAACCAATCTTACAAGAAATGTTAAAGGTGTTTCTTCAAGTTGAATAAAAAGAGCACTAATTAGAAGCATAAACACATATGAAAGAATAAATTTCATGGAAAGGTAAATATATGGTAAAGCTAGTGAATTTTATTACTTATAAAGCTAATATGAAGGTTAAAAGACAAATGTAGTAAAAATAACTATGATTACAACAATTAGTTAAGGGATACAAAAGATGAAACAATGCAAAATATGACACGAACAACACAAAATGAGGGGAGAGTGAGTAATGTTGAATTTACAATGAGATCAAACTTTAGTTGTTATCAACTTAAAATAGACTATTATAGATATAAGCTGTTAGATGTAAACCTTAAGGCAACCACAAAGCAAAATCCTATAGTAAATATACAAAAGATAAAGAGAAATAAATATAAGCATACCACTAAAGAAAGTCATTAAACCACAAAGGAAGAAAGTAAGAGAAGAAGAAAGGAACAGAGAGGAACTACCAAAACAGCCAGAAAACATGTAACAAAATGACAATATGCACATATTTATCAATAATTACTTTAAATGTAAATAAACCAGGTACTCCAATTAAAAGACAGAGTCGTTGAGGGACATAAAAAGAAGACCCATCTATATGTTGCTCTCCAGAGACTCATGTCAGATGTAAGCATACACACAGACTGAAAGTAAAGGGATGGAAAAAGATATTCTATGCAAATGGAAACCAAAAGAAAGCTGGAGTAGCTATACTTATATCCAACAAAATAGACTTTAAAACAAAGACTATAATAAGAGAGGAAGGGCATTATTTGATGATGAAGGAGTCAATCAAACAAAAGGATATAACATTGATAAATATTTGTGCACTCAACACCGGATCACCTAAACATATAAAGGAAATATTAACAGACATAAAGTAGAAATAGACAGCAATACAATAACAGTAAGACATTTTTCATTTGTTTTTTTTTTTTTTTGAGGAAGCTTAGCCTTGAGCTAACTACTGCCAGTCCTCCTCTTTTTGCTGAGGAAGCCTGTCCCTGAGCTAACATCCATGCCCATCTTCCTCTACTTTATATGTGGGATGCCTATCACAGCATGGCATGCCAAGGGGTGCCATGTCTGCACCCAGGATCCAAACCAGCAAACCCCAGTCTGCTGAGAAGCGGAACCTGCGAACTTAACCAATGTGCCACTGGGCTGGCCCCACAGTAAGATGCTTTAATATCCCACTTTCACTAATGGATAGATCATCCAGGCAGAAATCAATAAGGAAACACTGACCTTAAACAACACTTTAGTCCAGATCAATTTAACAGACATTTATAGATCATTCAATCCAAAGCAACAGAATACACATTATTCTCAAGTGAACAAGAAACATTCTCCAGGATAGATTATATACTAGGCCAAAAAACAAGTCTTAAATCGAAGGAAGATTAAAATAATATCAGAGATGGTTTCTGACCATAATAGTATAAATATAGAAATCACTTACAAGAAGAAAACTAAAAAATTCAGATATACATGGAGATTAAACATACTTCTGAACAACAAATGGCCCGAAAAAGAACAATAAAAAATCACCTTGGGACAACAAAGAAACAACCCACCAATTGGGAGAAAATATTTGCAAATCATACATCTGACAAGGGGTTAATCTTCATAATATACAAAGAACTCACACAAATCAACAATAAAAAAGTAAACAAACTGATCAAAAAGTAGGCAGAGGAGATGAACAGACATTTTTCCAAAGAAGAGATACAGATGGTCAATAAACATATGAAAAGATGTTCAACATCACTAATCATCAGGGAAATGCATATTAAAAATTACGCTAAGATACCCCCTTACACCTGTTAAAATGGCTATAATCACTAAGACTAAAAGTAAATGTTGGTGAGGGTGTGGAGAGAAGGAAACGCTCATACACTGCTGGTAGGAATGCAAACTGGTGCAACCACAATGAAAAACAGTATGGAGCTTCCTCAAAAAACTAAAATAGACCTACCATATGACCCAGATATCCCACTACTGGGTATCTACCCAAACAATTTGAAATCAACAATCCAAAGTAACACATGCAACATTATGTTCTTTGCAGCACTATTCACAACAGCCAGGACATGGAAGCAACCCAAGTGCCCATCGACTGATGACTGGATAAAGAAGATGTGGTATATATATATATATATATATATATATATATATATATATATATATACACACAATGGAATACTACTCAATCAGGAAAAATGACAAATTCATCCCATTTGCAATAACATGGAAGGACCTGGGGGAATTATGCTAAGCGAAATAAGCCAGTCTGAGAAAGACAAACACCAGATGATTTCACTCATATGTGAAATATAAACAAGTACTGGGACAAAGAAAACAGTTCAGTGGTTACCAGGGGAAGAGGGGTAGGGAGGGCACTGGGGGTGAAGGGAAGTACTTACGTCGTGACAGTCAAGAAATAATGTACAACTGAAATCTCACATTGATGTAAACTATTATGAATTCAACAAAAAAGAAAGAGAAAAAAATTACCTTGAGACAAATGAAAATGGAAACACAATATACCAAAGCTTATGGGCTGCAGCAAAAAGAGTTTTAAGGGGAAAGTTCATAGCAATAAATGCCTCCTTCAAGAAACAAGAAAAAACTCAAGCAACATAACTTGACGCTTCAAGGAAGTATGAGAATAAAAATGAAAAAGCCCAGAGTTAGTAGAAGGAAGAAAATCACAAAGATCAGAGTGAAAATAAATAAAATAGAGACTAAAACGACAATGGAAAGATCAATGAAAGTAACAGTTGGTTCTTTAAAAAGATAAACGAAATTGACAGACCTTTAGCTAGACTAACCAAGAAAAAAGAGAACTCAAATAAATAAAATCAGGAATGAAAGAGGAGATGCTACAACTGGCCACATAAATACAAAGTTTCATAAGAGACTACTATGAATAAGTATACATCAAAAATTTGACAACCTTAGAAGAAATGGATAAATTCCTAGAAACATACACCTTACCAAGACCAAATCATAATGAAATAGAAAATCTGAACAGACTGATTATGGGTAATGAGATTGAATCAGTAATTAAAACCTCCAAACAAAATCTAGGACCAGATGGTTTCACTGGTGAATTCTACCAAACATTTAAGGAAGAATTAATACCAATCGTTCTCGAACTCTTTCAAAAATTGAAGAGGAAGAAACACTTTCAAATTCATTTTACAAAGCTAGCATTACTGTGATACCAAAAACAGAGAAGACACCACAAGAAAAGAAAATTACAGGCCAATATTTCTGATGAGCTTAGAAGGAAAATCCTCAACAAAATATTAGCAAACCAAATTCAACAAAACATTAAAAGGATCGTACACCATGATGAAGTTGGGTTTAGTCCAGGGATGTAAGGATGGTTCAAAATCAGCAAACCAGTCAATGTGATATACCATCCTAACAAAATGAAAGATAAAAGTTATATGATCACCTCAATAGATGCTGAGAAGGAATTTGACAAAATTCAACAACCATTTATGATAAAAACTCTCCACAAAGTGAGTATAGCTGGAAATAACATCAATGTAAAAATCATATATGATAAGCTCACAGCTAAAATAATACTCAATGCAGAAAAATTGAAAGCTTTTCCTCTAAGATCAGGAACAAAGCAAGTGTGCCTATTCTCACCACTTTTATTCAACATAGTACTGGAAGTCCTAACCAGAGTAATTGGGCAAGAAAAATAAGCAAATGGCATCCAAATCAGAAAGAGAAAAGTAAAATTGTCACTATTTCCAAATGACATGATGTTATATATGGAAAACCCTGAAGACTCCCCGAAAAAGCTGTTATAACTAATAATTAAGTAAAGTTGCAGGACGCAAATTCAGTATACAGATTTTTATCTCTTGCAATTCTATACACTAATAACAAACTATCAGAAAGAGCAATTTAAAAAATCTCATTTTAAATCTAAAGGAATAAATTAGCTACAAAGGAATTTATCCAAGAAGGTGAAAGACCTGTACACTGAAAGCTATAGATCATGGATGAATGAAATTGAAAAAGACAGAAATAAATGGAAAAATATTATGTGCTCATGGATTGGAAGAATCAATATTGTTAAAAATTCCATACTACTCAAAAAAATATGCAGATGCATTACAATCCCCGTCCAAGTTCCAAGAGCATTTTTCACATATATAGACCAAACAGTCCTAACATTTGTATTAAACCACAAAAGACCCCAACTAACTAAAGCAATCTTGAGAAAGAATTACAAAACGGAAAGCATCATGCTCCCTGATTTCAAAAAATATTGCAAAGATATAGTAATGAAAACAATATGGTATTGCCAAACAAAACAGATATATAGGTCAATGGAATAGAAGAAAGAGGCCAGAAATAAACTCACACCTATATGGTCACTTAATTTATGACAAGGAAGCCAAGAATATACAATGAGAAAATATCACTCTTTTCAACAAATGGTGTGGGGAAAACTGGACAGTCACATGCAAGAGAATGAAACTGGAGCACTATCTTACACCATACACAAAAATTAACTCAAAATGGATCAAAGACTCAAATTTAAGACCTTAAGACTCCTAAAAGAAAAGATAGACAGTAATCTGACTGACACTAGTCTTGGCAATTAGTTTTTTGGTTTGACGCCAAAAGCACAGACAACAAAAGTAAAAAAAAAGAGTGGGACTACGTAAAAGTAAAAACCTTTTGCACAGCAAACAAAACCATCAACAAAATTAAAAGACAACCTATCAAATGGGAGAAATTTTTGCAAGTTGTATCTCTGATAAGGAGTTAATATCCAAATTATATTAAGAAACTCATACAACTCCATAACAAAAATCCAAACAATTTGATTAAAAGATGTGCAGAGGGTCTGTCTGAGTCCAGTATAATTCTAATTCTGTGAAACATTGTCCTTATTACTCTGTGCTTCAGGTTTTAAATAATGTAAAGAACATTTTCACAGGAGTAGTTTTATAGTTTGTATAATATGAGGCAAAATGTGCTGAACACAGTGTTTCATTGAAATAGTAGAATCTGATTCATTTACACAGCTACCACTCTTAGAAATATTTTTTAAAGTGTGCTTTTACAGAATAAAAGGTATTTTAACAGTAGGTATTTCACACAGCTGTCATGGTACACAGTAACACTATGTTTCATGGATCAGTATAGTGCTATATAGTGAAACACTGTGTTCAGAACTCTGTGCTGCATGTTATTTACTCTGAGAAGAAATGTGTAACAATTTTTTTAACAGTGTAGCTGTGTGAATTAATTAGCATGCTCCTTCTTTAGTGAAACACCTTGTTCATACTCTGTGCTGCATTTTATCCAATCTGAGAAGCACATATGTAAAATTATGTCTAAAAGTGCAGATTCTTAAAAGAATAGGAATACTATTTCAGTGACATTTTGTTTATCACTTTGTGCTGCATGTTATACATTTTGTAAGTAAATATACTTAGTTTTCTAACAGTGATATTTGTGTGAATATCCTGTATCATCCCATTTTAGTGAAAAACTGTGTTCAGAACTATATGCTGCATTTTAGCATTTTATACTTTCTGTAAGTGCACAGGTATAGAAGGTGTTGCTGTCAGGGTGAACTGCACGAATATATCAGGAAAGTGTTCTTGTTCAGTGAAACAAGATGTTCAGCATTCTATCTTGCATGATATACATTTCGTAAAGGCACATGTGTAAAAGTTGTTTCTAATGATTATCTGCATTACTAAATCTATGTAATGTCATTTCAATGAAATAATATTTCAGCACTCTCTGTTGCAAGTATACACTCTGTAAATACACAAAAGTAAAAGTTGTTTTTAACAGTGCAATCTCTGTGTATGAATCAGCATCATGCTATTTCAATCTCTGTTGTATGTTATATACTCTTTAGAGATGCATATTTAAAAGTTGTTTCTAAAGTGAAAACTGCATGGGTTAATAAGTGTAGTACTTTTTAAGTAAAATACTCTATTCACCTCTCTGCACATCATGTAACAAACTGTTAAAACACAAGGGTAGAAGGCATTTCAGACAGTGCTGTCTATGTGAATAAATCGGTATACTGCTGGTTTAGTGAAACACTGTGTTCAGCAAATTGTGTTTTTCGTTATATACTCTGCTAAGGCACATTCATAAAAGACTTTTGTTAATGGCAGTGTCTGTGTGTATGAACAAGTATTGAGCTATTTAGTGAACCACTGTTATAACACATTGGGCTGTATCCTTTCACGGTAAAGGTAAATATGTAACTGTGTTTATAACACCAAAAGCTGTGTGAATAAATCAGGATATTGATATTTTAGTTAGACATTGTCAGCACTCTGTATTGCCTGTTATATATTCTGTAAAGTACTTGTATAAAAGTTTTGTCTGACCATGCTATCTATGTAAATAAATCTCTATAGTACTATCTCAGTGAAATATTGTATTCAGAAATTTGTGCTGCATTGTTATAAAGTCTGTAAAAGCATATATCTAAAAGTTGTTTCTAACCATGGGCAACTGTGTGACTTAATCAGGAGTGTGCTCTAACAATGTAAAATTATTCAGCATTTTATGCAGCATGCTATACATTCTGTAAAAGTACACTTTAAAAAATATTTCTAAGAGTGGTAGCTGTGTAAATGAATCAGATTCTACTATTTCAATGAAACACTGTGTTCAGCACTTTTTGCCTCATATTATGCAAACTATAAAGCTACCCATGTGAAACTGTTCTTTATAACAGTGCTAGTTGTATGAATGCAAGAGAGTAGTCCAAATTCAGTGAAACAGTGTGGTCATTACTCTGAGCTTCAGTTATAAACTTTGTAACTGCTCACGAATAAAAGATGTTTCTAAGAAGGCTAGAAACCTATACACATCACAATAGCGTTAGTTTAGTCAAGAAGTGCTCAGCAATCTGTATTTCATGTGATATATTCTGTAAGGGAACACATGTAAAAGTTGATATAAGAGTGTTACTTATGTGAATGAATCAGTATATTGGGAATTTAGTGAATCACTCTTCTTAGCACTCTGTCCTGCCAGTTCTACCTTTTGTATAGGCTTCTGTGCAATAGGTATTTCTAACAGTGCTAGTAGCCTGAATAAATCATTATAGTGCTATTTCAGTAAAACACTGCATTCAACAGCCTCTGCTTCATGTTATTCACTGTGTAAGGATGTGTAACAAACTTTTGTAACAGTATTTTTGTGAATTAATCATTATATCATTTTACTGAAACAGTGTTCAGCACTCTGTTACATTATTTACTTTTTCAAATCACATACGTAAAAATCATTCATAACAGTTCTAGTTGCTTAAATAAATCAGGATAGTGATATTTTAGTGAATCACTGAGTATTCTGAGTCGCATCTTATATACTCTCTAAATGTATGCATGAAAATGTTGTTGTAGCATTGTTAGTTATGGGAAATACTAGTATTCTGCTGTTTGTGCTATTTGTATGAAACAGTTTTCAGCATTGTGTGCTGCATGTTGCCACACACTTAAAGGTTCATGTATAAAACTTGTTTTCAACAATACTAGCTGTGTGACTGAATCAGTACAGAGTTATTTTGATGAAAGGCTGTGTTGATAACTGTGTGGTACATGTACATGTTCCAAAGGTGCATAGAGAACAGTAATTTCTAACAGTGTTACATGTGTGAATGAATCAGTATAGTAGAATTTCAGTGAAGCACTGTGCTAAGCACTGTGTGTTATATGCTGTATAGTCTATAAAGGTGCATGTGAAATAGTCATTTCTAACAGTACTAGCTATGTGGATGAATTAGGATAGTTCTGTTTTAACTATCTTGTAGTTAATTAAGTTACTCCTCTTGTAACTACTAAATTTAATAGTGAAACTATTATCAGCATGCTTGTTGCATGTTATACATTCTGTAAATGTGCATATACAAAAGCACTAGCTGCATGAAGAATAAAGGTTATATAAATAAAGAAACTATAAATATATATAAATAAAGGTTCTATAATAAAGAAAGTAAAAAAGTTGTTTCTAAAGGACTAGTCTCACTAAACTAGCCTATATTGAGTCAGTATAGGGCTATTTTAGCGGAACACTCTATTCAACATGAGCTTCATGTCATATTTTTTGAAAGGCACACATGTAATAGTGCTGGATGTGTGGATTAACCAGTATGGTGCTATTTCAGAGAAAGTATTCACCACCTGTGCTTCTGCTCTTTTCAGTCCAAACTGGCAGAATTGCTGCTAAGATTATTGATCAGATCTAGAAATCACATGCCTAATCTCTTTAGTAAATGTCCAGCCATACCCTTGGTGTTCCTTCCACAGCTCTTTCTTATTTTTGTCACATCAGAAAAATGAGAATTTTCCAGATTTTAAAGTTCCAACTTCTTTTGGCTTAACAACTTCTTCTTCAATTTCTCTCTCTCTTTTGTCATTCTACTGTAAGCACTAAGGAGAAACCAGGACATGTCTTCATGACTTTGCTTAGAAATCTCCACAGATGTGTATCCAAGTTCATCACTTACAAGTTCTACTTTTCACAAAACACTAGAACACAATTTAGCAAAGTTTATTGTCACTTTATAACAAAGATATATATATATGTAGATAGATAGAAGCTTTCTACTGCTTTCTTCTTTTCTTTCTGAGCTCTTACCACCAATGACTTATATCCATATTTCTACCAAAGTGCTTTTAAGGCAATCTGGATTTTTCCAAAATTCACCTCAAAACTCTTCCAGCCTCCAATCATTACCAAAGACACTTTCACACTTTTAGGTATTTGTTACACTAGTACCCCACATTTGGAATCAAAATCTGTATTAGCTTGCAAGGGCTGTGTAACAAATACCAGCAACTGGGTGGCTTAAACAACATAAGTTTATTTTCTCACAATTATGGAGGATAGAAGTCCTGGATCAAGGTGTCAGCAAGGTTAATTTCTTCTGAGGCCTCTCTCTATGGTTTTTAGATGGCCATCTTCTCCCTGTTTCTTCACAAGGTCTTTCCTCTGTGTGTGTCTGTGTCCTAATCTCCTCTTCTTGTAAGGACACTAATCAGATTGGATTAGGGCCCACCCTAAAGACCTAATTTTAACTTAAATACTCCTCTAAAGACCTATATCCAAATATAGACAGATTTCGATGTACTAGAGAACAGGACTTCAAGGTATGAAATTTCAGGGGGTAGAAATTCAGCCTGTAAAACCCTCTGTAAATTCACACATATTCATAGCATTTATTAAAGTTCTGTTTTCATGTATGACTCAGGATCATGCCTCTTCCATTAAACACTGTGTTCAGCAGCCTGTGAATAATGTTGTATGTCCCAAAAGTGCCTTGTTTAAAGGTGTTTCTGATAGTGCCATCCGGATGAACAAATCAATATATTACCATTTCAGCGATGCATTTATTGAGTACTTTGTACTGCATCTTATACACTCTGTAAAGTCACATGAATAAAAGGAACTTTTGACAATGTTATCCATCTCTATGAATAAATATCTTGCTCTTTCAGCGAAATACTATGTTCAGCATATTGTGCTCCTTGTTATACACTCTGTAAAGACACATATGTAAAGAGATTTATAGGAATTGCTGAAGGATTGCTGAGAATAAAGTGGGATGGGAAGACTGTCGACTCAACTCCTCCTACAGATGCAATGACTTTATAACTACCTATGGAACAATTACCCCTCAGAGAGAACCAGAAACTGGATAAAAAGAACCCACACAACAAGGAACAACACTGACTGAGGTGGAAGAGGCATAAATACCTCTCAGGAGAGGGAAAAAAAATCACATTCTAGCCATGGTGCTTCACAGCTAGGAGAAATCTTAAGGTACAAAGCTTTTCCTGGAGGAGCTGGGTATCTGAGCAGGAGAGCTTTGTCACAATAAGCAGCTTTTGAACTCATCACAACTGAGATGAGTGTCATGATATCTGGCTTTGCCAGCTATTAAAAACAATGAGGGGGGCTGGCCGCATGGCCAAGTGGTTAAGTTCACGCACTCCGCTGCAGGCGGCCCAGTGTTTAATCAGTTCAAATTCTGGGTGTGGACATGGCACTGCTCTTTGAGTCATGCTGAGTTGGTGTCCCACATGCCACAACTAGTAGCACCCACAACGAAGAATATAGAACTATGTACCGGGGGGCTTTGGGGAGAAAAAGGAAAAAAATAAAATCTTTAAGAAAACCCCCAAAAAACCATGAGGAATATCCCTATAAAAGCTAAAAAGCATAGGAGAAAGAAATGCCTGCTTTTTCTGGACCCATGCACAAATTCATTCATTCTGGAAACCAACACGAAATTACTAGAAAGAAAGGTGTACCGACCTTTAGTGAAAGAGATTCACTTGGTAGGCTCTGGCCACATCTCAGGGAGGCAGGTGGTGGCTGGAGCCACCTCTCCAGGAACTGAAAAAGAGGCACAAGCCATTACTGGGACCTAGTACAAGTGTCCTGACACAGATGCTGGCAGATGCCATTTGATTTCTTCACCTGGCCTGTTAACACAGGGCTTTTCCCCATGCACCAGAGCACTGATTTAATCCAGCACAACCAGGGCAGGCAGCCTGCCCTAGGAACAAACCCCACCAACCAGCAAGCATGCGGGCAACTTGTGGGCCCAAGTAGGCTGACTATGAGCAACCTTTTGCAGCAGGGCAAGAAGGTCCACCTCTGTCAAGCAGAGTGTCCGCAAGGGGTGGGTCTGGGTTGGAGTGTGTGGGACCTCTGCAGCAGCAGGGCGATTGGGTTCACTTCAGTGGGGCAGGGCATGAACCTGGGGCAAGACTTCATTGATGGGGTGTGTGGGCCTGTTGTCAACTGCAGCAGACTTGTGCTTCTCAACTACATAGGGGACTGCTCCAAATTCCAATGCATGAAACAACTGTGTACTATCATGCCTGGGGCTGGCCCCACCTGGACACACTCCTGAGAGAGCTAACAGCCTTCCAAGCCAGAGGCCTACAGCAATTGTGAACCCCTGAGTCTAGCAACAAGACACAATGGGGGCCTACTCACTTAACAGCAAGACAGCAGCAGGTGTGTGCCATTAGACCTTTAAACTACCTGTGCTTGGGCTCCCTTCCACCCAATAAAGTGACTAAAGAGACTGTACCAGCCCCACACAGTTGAGCCTTACAACCAGGGAGCCGGGGGACTGCCTAGCCTTTGCATGCACTTGCAGTAGGAGCAACCCTTCCACAACAGGAGGGCAAGCATAGCCCACATAGGGGACACTCCTCAAACATTTGGAACTGGTGACGAGAGGGAAGCACATTGCTGGGGCTCATAAGGCTTCTCTTAAAGATGGAGATACATAGCCCATCTACATAATACCTAGATACAAGCACAGAGGCAAAATGAGGAGACAGATGAATATGCTCCCAATAAGGGAATAGGAAAAGAACTAAATGAAACAGACATAAACAATCTACCTGATAAGGAGTACAAACTAATAGTCATAATGATGCTCACTGATCTTGGGAGAAGAATAGATAAACAGTGAGAACTTCAAAAAGAATTGGAAAACAAAAAAGAACCAATCAGAACTGCAGAATACAATAATGGAAATGAAAAATTCACTACAGAGAATCAATAGCAGAGTAGATGACACAGAACGACAGATCAGTGAGCTGGACAAAAGACTAGAGGAAATCACCAAAGCTGAACAGAAAAAGAAAAATAATTGAAAACAATGGGAACACTCTAAGGTAGCTCTGGAACAATATCAAGCATACGAACACCCATATTATAGGTGTTCCAGAGGAGAAGAGAGAGACAAAGGAGCAGAGAATCTATTTGAAGAATTAATAGCTGAAAATTTCCCTAACCCAAGGAAGGAAACAGACATCCAGGTACAGAAATCACAGAGAACACTAAACAAGATGAACCTAAAGAGGTCCACATCAAGAAACATTGTAATTAAAATGTCAAAAATTAAGGAGAAAGAGAGAATCTTAAAAACTGCAAGAGAAAGGCAACACATTACATATAAAAGAAACCTCATAAGGCTATCAGCTGACTTCTCAGCAGATACTGAGATACTTACTGGCTAGAAGGGAGTGGCATGATGTATTTAAAATGCTGAAAGGAAAAAAAAAAAGCCAGGAATACTCTACCTGGCAAAGTTATCACTCAGAATGGAAGGAGAGACAAAGAGTTTTGCAGACAAGCAAAAACTAAGGGAGTTTATCACAAATAAAACAGCTTTGCACGAAATGTTAAAGGGACCTATTTAAGTGGAAGAGAAAAGACCACAAATAGGAGTAAGAAAATTATCAAAAATAAATAAAATCGCAGGTAAAGGCAAATATATAGTAAAGGTAGCAGATTGACCACCTTTTGAAGCGAATAGGAGGAACAAAAGAGAAAAGCATTAAAATTATCTATTTCCATGATAAGGAGTTAATGGATACACACACACACACACACACACACAAAACAGGTTAAATATGACATCAAAACATAAATGTGGGTGAAGGTGAATAAAAGTGTATGACATTTAGCAAGAGGTCAAATTTAAGAGACTATCAACTTAATATAGATTGCTATTTATATAGATTATTATATATGAACCTCATGGTAGTCACAAGACAGAAACCTATAATAAAAACAAAAACTTAAGAGAAAATAACCCAAACATAATACTAAACAAAGTTATCAAACCACAAGGGAAGAGAGCAAGAGAAGAAGAAAGGAACAGAGAAGAACTACTAAAAAACTCAGGAGAAAAGAATTAAAATGGCAAAAGTACATACTTATCAATAGACTAAATACTCCAAACACAAAATATAGAGTGACCAAGTGGATAAAAAAGCAAGACCCATACATATGCTGCATGTAAGAGGCACATTTGAGACCTAAAGAAATTCATAAACTGAAAATGAAAGGATAGAAAAGGACTCCATGGAAATGGCAAAGAAAACTAAGCTGGGGTAGCAATACTTATATCAGACAAAATAGACTTTAAAACACAAACTGTAACAAGACAAAGAAGAGCAGTACATAATGATAAAGGGTACAATCCAACAAGAGGCTATAACACTTGTAAATATCTATTCACCCAACACAGGAGTACCTAAATATATAAAGCAATTATTAACAGACATAAATGGAGAAAGAGATAGTAATGCAATAATAGTAGGAGACTTTAACACTCTACTTATATCAATGTATAGATCATCCAAACAGAAGATCAATAAGGAAACATTGGCCTTGAATGACACATTATACCACACGGACTTATTAGATATATACAGAAAATTCCATTCAAAAACCGCAGAATACACATTCTTCAGACTAGATCACATATTAGGCCACAAAAGAAGTCTCAATAAATTTTAGAATATTGAAATAATACCAAACATGTTTTCTGAACACAACAGTATGAAACTAGAAATCAACTACGGGAAGAAAACTGGAAAAGACACAAATATGTAGATATTAAACAAAATGCTGCTGAAGAACTGTTCAATGAAGAAATCAAAGGAGAAATAAAAAATAGCTGATGACAAATGAAAATGAAGATATGACATGTCAAAATTTATGGGATATAACAAAGGTGGTACTAAGAGGGAAGTTCATAGCAATACAGGCCTACCTCAACAAACAAGAAAAATCTTAAGTAAACTAACAGTGCACTTAAAGTAACTAGAAGAAGAAGAACAAAAAAAAGCCCTAAATAAGTAGAAGGAGGGAAATAATAAAAATCCGAGAATGAATTAATGAAATAGAGACAAAAAAACAGTAGAGAAAAATCAATGAAACTAAGAACCGGCTCTTTGAGAAGATAAAGTTGACAAAACTTTAGCTAAATGCACCAAGAAAAATAGAGAGAAGGCTCAGATAAATAAAATCAAAAATGAAAGAGAAGAAATTATAACTCCTCAGAAATACAAAAGATTGTAAGAGAATACTGCAAAAAAACGTATGACAACAAACTGGGTAATCTAGAATAATGGATAAATTCTTAGAATCATACAACCTTCTAAAACTGAATCAAGACGAAATAGAGAATTTGAATAGACCAATCACCAGTAAGGAGATTGAAACAGTAGCCAAAAACCTCCTCAAAAATGAAAGTCCAGGATCAGACAGCTTCCCTAGTGAATTCTATCAAACATTCAAAGAAGACTTAAAACCTATCCTTCTCAAACTCCTCCAAAAGGTTGAAGAGGAGGGAAAGATTCCTAACTCATTCTAAGAAGCCAACATTACCCTGATACCAAAAACAGGCAAGGACAGCACAAACAACCAAAATTATAGGGAAGTATCACTGAAGAGCACTGATGCAAAATTCCTCAACAAAATGCTAGAAAATCAAATACAACAATGCAATAAAAAGGTCATACACCAAGATCAAGTGGGGTTTATTCTAGGGATGAAAGGATGGTTCAGCATCCACAAATAAATCAACATAATACACCACATTAACAAAATGAAGAATAAAAATCACATGATCATCTCAATAGATGCAGAGAAAGCATTTGACAAAAACAGCATCAATTTATGATAGAAGCTCTGAATAAAATGGGTATAGAAGGAAAGTACCTCAACATGATAAAGGCCTTATATGAAAAACCCACAGCTAATATCACACTCAATGGAGAAAAGCTGAAAGTTATTCCTTTAAGAACTGGGACCAGACAAGGATGTCCACTTTCAGCACTCTTATTTGACATAGTATTGGAAGCCCTCGCCAGAGCAACAAGGCAAGTAAAAGAAATAAAATGGATCCATATTTGAAAAGAGGAGGTAAAACTTTCACTATTTGAAGACAATGTGATGTTATATAATGAAAAGCCCAAAGATTCTACAAAAAAACTATTAGAAATAATAAATGAATACAGTGAAGTTGCAGGATACAAAATCAACATACAGAAATAAGTTGCAATTCTATACACTAACTGCAAAGTAGCTGAAAGAGAAATTAAGAATACAATCCCATTTACAATTGCAACAAAATGAATAAAGAACTTAGGAATAAATTTAACCAAAGAGGTGAAAGATGTGTACTCTGAAAACTATAAAAAAATGTTGAAAGAAATTGAAGACATAAAGAAATGGAAAGATATTCTGTGCTCTTGAATTGGAAGAATTCACATTGTTAAAATGTCCACGTTTCCTAAAGCAATCTACATGTTCAATGAAATCTCTATCAAAGTTCCAATGACTTTTTTCAAAGAAATAAAACAAGCAATCCTAAATTTTACATGGAACAATGAAAGACCCTGAAAAAGCCAAAGGAATCCTGAGGAAAAAGAACAAAGCTTGACGTATCACACTTCTTGAGTTCAAAATATGCTACAAACCTGCAGTAATCAAAACAGCATGGTATTCGCAGAATGACAGACACAGAAATCAATGGAACAGGATCCACAGCCCAGAAATAAACGTACACATCTATGGATAGCTCATTTTCCACAGGAAGCCAAGAACATACAATGGAGACAAGAAAGTCTCTTGAAGAAATGGTGTTGGGAATACTGGACAGTCACGTGCAAAAGAATGAAAGTAGACCATTATCTTACACCATACACACAAATTAACCCAAAATGGAGTAAAGACTTGAAGGTAAGACCTGAAGCCATAAAGCTTCTAGAAGAAAACATAGGCAGGACACTTTTCGATATGGGTCTTAGCAGCATATTTTCAAATACCATGTCTGACCAGACAAGGGAATCAAAAGAAAAACAAATGGACTACATCAAACTAAAAATCTTCTGCACAGCAAAGGAAACCATTAACAAAATGAAAAGACAACCTAATAATGGGAAGAAAACATCTGCAAACCATATATCTGACAAGGGATTAATATCCAAAATATATAAAGAACTCATGCAACTCAACAACAACGAAACAAACAATCCAATTAAAATATGGGCAAAAGATCTGAACAGACATTTTTCCAAATGACCAAGAGGCATATGAAGAGATCCTTAACATCACTAATTATTAGGGAAATGCAACCAAAACTACAATGAGATATCACCTCAAGCCTGTCAGAGTGGCTATAATTAACAAGACAAGAAATGACAAGTGTTGGAGAGGATGTGCAGAAAAGGGAACACTTATACACTCCTGTTGGGATGCAAACTGGTGCAGCCACTATCAAAAACAATATGGAGATTTCTCCAAAAATTAAGAATAGAACTATCATACAATCCAGCTATTCCACTGTTGGGTATTTATCCAAAGAACGTAAAGCACAAGTGTGTAAAGGTATATGCATCTGTATGTTTGTTGCAGCATTGTTCACAATAGCCGAGACTTGGAAACAACCTAAGTGCCCATCAAGGGATGAACGGACAAAGAAGATGTGGTATATATGCACAATGCAATACTACTCATCTATAAATGATAAGGTGAAATTTTGCCCTTTGTGACAATATAGATGGAACTTGAGGGTGTTATGCTAATTGAAATAAGTCACATGGAGGAAGTCAAATACTGTGTGATCTGACTCATAAGTAGAAGATAAAAAACAACAACAACAAACAGACACATAGAAACAGAGATTAGATTGTTGGTTATCAGAGAAGAGAGGAGGGAGGAGGGTGACTGATGTGACAGGCCACATGTGTGCAGTGATCGATGGTAATTAGTCTTTGAGTGGTGAACATGATATAGTCTACACAGAAATTGAAATATAATGATGTAGACCTGAAATTTATATACTGTTAGAAACCCACATTACCACAATAAATGAATAAATAAACAGAAATTTATAATAGTTCTTATATGTCTGAAACTGTATTATTCTGTTTCAGTGAGAGTGCGTTTATCACTCTGTGGTGCATGTTACACACTCTGTAATTGCATATTTGTAAAAGTTGTTTGTAGCACTCCTATTTGTGAGTTTGAATTAATAACGTGCAATTTCAGCGTTCCACACTGTGCTTTATGCTATACACTCTTTGAATGTAGATATGTAAAATTTGTTTGTAACAGTGATAACAGCATACATAAAACTGTATTCCATTATTTATTGAAACACTTTGCTCAGCAATATGCTGCATGTTATATATCTGTAATAGACCTTTTGTAAATGATGTTTATAATACTGTCACTTGTGAGAATGAATCAGGATAGTGCTATTTCAGTAAAACACTGTTTTCACTGCTCTGCACTGCATAGCATATCCTTTAAATTGACTTGTGCAAAAGAGTTTTCTGATAGTGCCATTTTCATGAATGAACTAGTATCATGCTATTTCACAGAAACATTGTGTATATCACTCTGTATATACTATGTAAAGGCATACGTGTAAAGTTGAGTAAAACAGTGCTAATGGTGTGAATGATTAAAAGTCAAACATAAAAGTTATTTCTAATAGTGATAACTGCCTGAATAATCATTACAGAACTATTTCAGTGAAACAGTGGTCAGCTCTCTGTGCTGCATATTGTGTGTTCTGTAAAGACACATGAATTTAAGTGCTAGTTACATGAATGAATTATTATAGAACTATTTTAGTGAAAATCTGTGTTCAGCAATCTGTGCTGTATGCTATACACTTTCCAAAGGCACAAGTGTAAAACTGGTTTCAAAGTGCTATTTTGAGAATGAATTTCAATACTCCTATTAGATGAAATACTCTATTTAGCACTCTGTACTCCATGTTATACACTATATAAGGGTACATACGTAAAAGTTGTTTCTAAAGGTGCTAGCTGCATAAATAAATCAGTATAGTGTTATTTCAGTGAAACACTGTGTTCAGCAATCTGAGATGCCTGATATGCCCTCTGTTACATCAATCTACATGGTTGAAAGGGTTTCACAGAGTGTCCCATTTGTATATGACTCTATCATTGCATTTTAATGAAACACTGTTTATCACTCTGTGTTGCTTGATATACACTCTGTAAAGGCACATGTATAAATATTGTTTTTAAAAGTGCTGGTTTCCTCAATAATTTGTATAGTGCTATACTGGCAAACACTATGCTGACAACAATAAGCTGTATGTTAAAATTGTTCTAAGGCACAAGTTTAAAAATTGTAACAATCCTTGCAGTCTGAATCATCATAGTGCTATTTTCGTGAAACTATATGTTCATCACTCTGTGCTGCATGCTATATTCTCAATACAGGCAAGTGTATAATAAGTGTTTTAAACAGTCTTCATTCGTGAATATATCAGTATACTGCTATTTTAGTGAAACAATTGTTCATCACTCTGAAATATATTTTATACACACTGTAAAGTCTCATATGTAAAGGTCATCTCTCACTGCACTACTTGTAGGAGAGAATAAGCATAGTGCTATTTCTTGAAACAAAGTTTTCAGCTTACTGTGATGCATGTTATACTATACACAGTGCTCTTTTAGTGAAACACTGTGTTCAGAACTCTGTGCTACATGTTATAAACCCCGTAAAGACACGTGAGATTTTTTAACAATGTTATCCATGTGATTGAATTGGTATCATGCTATTTCAATGAAATGTATTATTCAGTCCTCTATGCTTCTTGTTATGCGCATTTATTGACTTATGTAAAACTTGTTTCTAACATTAATGAATCAGTATCCTACAATTTAAGTGGAACAAGTTGCTCACCATTTTGTGTGGCATGTTATAAACTCTGTAAAGATATACGTGTAAAAGTTTTTTCGAAAAGTGCTAGCTGCATGAATGAATCAGTATAGTGCCCTTTCAATCAAATGCTGTTTTCAGTAATCTGTGCTTCATGTTATCACACTATGTAAAGGCACATTTATATGTTTCTTTTAACTGTGATATCTGTGTGAACAAATCATTTTACTTTTCCTTCAGTTAAACATCATTTTCAGCAATATTTGCTGCTTGATATACTTACTGGAAATCTTCAGGTATAAGCCACATGTATAAAGGGGTTTCTAACAGTATTATATGAATGTATGGATATCATGCTATTTCAGTGAAATAGTGTATTCAGCATTCTGTGTTATATAATGTAATTGGTATCAAACTATTTCAACAAAACACTATGTCCAGGGTAATGTGTTGCAATGCTATACACTTTGTAAATGTGTTTCTATTCATGAAAGCTCCATGAATAAATTAGCACAGTTATTTTAGCAAAAAATTTTGCTTATAGTTACTTGTACTTCGTTATACGCTCTGAAGGCACATTTCAGAATCTCTCTTTTGTAGTGCTAACTGTGTGAATAAATAAAGGCACATAGGTAAACATTTTTCCTAACAGTGCTAGCTCCTTTAATGAATCAGTATAGTGCTATAGCAGTGAAGCAATGTAACTGTAATGCATGTTATAGATTTTGTAATGGGACATGTATAAAAGGTGTTCTTTTGCTTTTTTCTTATTTTATTGGGGTCATATTGGCTTACAACACTGTAAATTTCAGGTGTACATGACTATATTTCAGTTTCTGTACAGATTGCATCTTGTTTGTCACCAAGAATCTAGTGTTTAATCCATCACCATACACATGTGCCCCTTTACCCATTTCACCCTTCCCCAACCCCCTTTTCCTCTGGTAACCACGAATCTGTACTCCTTATCCTTGTGCTTGTTTTTTCATCTTACACATAAGAGTGAAATCATATGGTATTTGTCTTTTTTGATCTGAATTATTTTGCTTAGCATAATACCCTCAAGGTCCATATGTGTTGTAGCAAATGGTAAAATTGTGTCTTCTCATGGCTGAGAATATATATATATATATATATATATATATATATATACACATACATATACCACATATTCTTTATCCATTCATTTGTTAATGGGCACTTGGTCTGCTTCCACATCTTGGCTACTGTGAATAATGCTGTGATGGGCATAGGGGTGGATATATCTTTTAGAATTATTGATTTCATGTTCTTTGGATAAATACCAAGAAGCTGGATTATACAGTAGTTCAATTTTTAAGTTTTTGATAAATCTCCGTACTATTTTCCATGGTTTTCATTCCCACCAGCAGTGTATGATGATACGAAGATTCCCATTTCTCCACTTCCTCTTCAAACTCATTGTCTTTCCTGTTAATTATAGTTATTCTAATGGGTATGATGTGATAGCTCATTGTAGTTTTGATTTGCCTCTCCCTAATAGTTAGTGATGTTGAACATCTTGTCATGTGCCTGTTGCCCATCTGTATATCTTCTTTGGGAAAAAGTCTGTTCAAATCTTTCGTTCATATTTTGATTGGGTTGCTTGTTTCTTTTTTTTATTGAGTTGTATGAGTTTATATATTTTGGAAATTAATCCTTTGTCGGATATACAATTTGCAAATATTTTCTCCAAGTTGGCAGGCTTTTTCATTTTTTTGATGGTTTTCATTGCCTTGCAGAAATTTTTTGGTTTTATGTAGTCACATATGTTTATTTTTCCTTTTGTTTCCCTTGCCTGGGTAGACATAATATTCAAAACGATATCACTAAGACTGATGTCAAAGAGTTTACTGCCTGTATTGTCTTCTAGGAGTTTTACAGTTTCAGGTCTTCCATTCAAGTCCTTAGTCCATTTTCAGTTCATTTTTGTGTATGGTGTCAGATAATGATCTACTTTTGTTCTTCACATGACTGTCCAGTTTACTGCCTGTATTTTCTTCTAGGAGTTTTACAGTTTCAGGTCTTACATTCAAGTCTTTAGTCCATTTTCAGTTCATTTTTGTGTATGGTGTCAGATAATGATCTACTTTTGTTCTTCACATGACTGTCCAGTTTTCCAAACACCATTTATTGAAGAGAATTTCCTTTCTCTGTTGTATGTTCTTGGGTTGTTTGTCAAAGATTAGCTGTCCGTAGATGTATGGTTTTATTTCTGGGCTTTCAATTCTGTTCCATGGATCTGTGTGTCTATTTTTCTGCTAGTATCATGCTGCTTTTATTACTACAGCTTTTTAGTATATTTTGAAGTCATAGAGTATGATATCTGCAACTTTGTTCTTTTTTACAAGATTGCTTTAGCTATTTGAGGTCTATTGTGTGTTCCATATAAATTTTAAGATTCTTTATTGTATTTCAATGAAGAATGTCATTGGGTTTCTGACTGAGATTGCACTGAATCTGTAGATTGGATATTTAACTATGTATGCCTTATGGACATTTTAACTATGTAAATACTTCCAATCCATGAGCATGAACTATCTTTACATTCGTACATATCTTCTTCAATTTCTTTCAATAATATCTTACAGTTTTCAGTGTATGTCTTTTACCTCCTTTGTTAAATTTATTCTTAGGTATTTTATTCTTTTTGTTGTAATTGTAAATGGAATTGTATCCTGGATTTCTTCTCCTGCTAGTTCATTATTAGAGTATAGAAATGCCACTGATTTTTGTAAGTTGATTTTGTACCCTGCAACTTTACTGGATTTGTTGATTATTTCTAGTAGACTTTTCATGGATTCTTTAGGGTTATCTATATACATAATCATGTCATCCACAAATAGTGATACTATTCCTTCATCCTTTACAATTTTGCTTCTTTTTTTTTCTTTTTCTTGCTTAATTGCTCTGGCTAACCCTATCAGTACTATACTGAATAAGAGTGACAAGAGTGGACATCCTTCTCTTGTTCCTGTTCTCACAAGAATAGCTTTCAGTTTTTTACCATTAAGTATGATGTTCACTGTGCATTTGCCATGTATGGCTTTCATTATGCTGAGGTACTTTCCTTCTGTACCCATTTGATTGAGGCATTTTATCTTAAATTGTTGTAGGATCCTGTCAAATTCTTTCTCAGCATCTATTGAGATTATCAGGTGATTTTGATTCTTTATTTTGTTAATGTGTTGTATCACATTGATTGATTTGCAGATGTTGAGCCATCCCTGCATCACTGGAATAAATCCCACTTGATTGTGGTATATTATCCTTTTAATGTATTATATTTGATTTGCTAATATTTTGTTGACAAATTTTGCATTTATGTTCATCAGTGATACTGGCTTGGAGTTTCCTTTTTTGTGTTGTTCTTGTCTTGTTTCAGTATTAGGGTAATCTTGGCCTTGTGGAATGAGTTAGGAAGTATCTGTCCTCTTCAATACTTTGGAACAGTTTGAGAAGCATAGGTATTAAATCTCCTTTGAATGTTTGGTAGAATTCACCAGAGAAGCCGTCTGGTCCTGGGCTTTTTTTGAGGGGGAGGTTTTTAGCTATTTTTTCAATTTCTTTTCTTGTGATTGTCCTATGAAGATTCTCTCTTTCTTCTTGGTTCAGTTTTAGGAGGTTGTATGATTCTAAGAATTTATCTATTTCTTCCAGGTTATGCAATTTGTTGACATGTAGCATCTCATAGTACTGTTTTGTAATCCTTTGTATTTCTGTGGTATCTGTTGTAATTTCTCCTGTGTCATTTCTGATTTTATTTATTTGAATCATCTGTCTCTTTTTCTTACTCAGTCTGGCAGTAAATGCAGTGAAACTACAGGACACAAAATCAATATACAAAAATCAGTTGCATTTATATACAGTAAAAACAAACTTACAGAAGAGAAATCAAGAATATAATCCCACTTACAATTGCAACAAAAAGAATAAGATAATTAAGAAGAAATTTAACCAAAGATGTGAAAGATGTAGATGTTGAAAAGAACAAGATATTGAAGAAAAGCTAAAGAAATGGAGAAGTATTCTATTCTGTTGGATTTGAAGAATAAACGTAGTTAAAATGTCCTTATATAAAGCAATCTAAAGATTCAATGCAGTGCCAATCACAATCCCAATGACATTTTTCACAGAAATAGAACAAAGGGACAGAAATGGAATTTCTCATCAAGACGGCAGTGTGAGGAGATATTCAACTTGTCTCCTCCCATGAACACAACCAGGTTATAACACTTTTTGGAAGAATTACCATGGATTGAAAACTGAAAACTGGATAAAAAGAACCCCCATGACAAGGGACAGTCCTAATGAAGGCAGAAGAGGCAGTAATTCTGGCTGGAGAGGACAAAAGCCACCTTTGGGAGCAGTGGAGCTTCTCAGCTGGCCAGGCGGGAGTCACCCTAATGTACGCAGCCCTCCCTGGTGGAGTGCGGTCCCAAGTGGGGGCGACACTGCTATAAGCATCCTTTGGACTCAGCCCAGCTGAGATGGAGGTCTAACTGTCTGGCTTTGCTGGTTATTAACTGCAGCAAGGACACCCCCAGAAAAGCTATTGGTAAAAAGCCAAAAAGACCCAGGTCTTAAAGGGCCCACTCACAAACTGACTCATTGCAACAACCTACAATCACCAGAGAGAAGGCTGACTGTCCTTTGGTGAAAAGAGACTCACCTGGTGGGATCTGGGGGCATCTTGGTGAGAGGAGGGACCTCTCCGGAGACTGAGACATTGGTGGGGGCCATTGTTCTGAGCTGATCCTGGTGTGCTGATACAGATACCAGTGGGGGCCATTGAGGTGCATCCATTGGCCTGTTAGCCCAGGGGTCTGCCACACCCACTAGAGAACAGATTTAATCCAGTTCAGGCAGGCAGGCAACCCACCTTAGGGACTGGCCCCACCTAACAGCAAGCCCTCAGGCTACTTTTCAGCCTGCATTGACTGACTGCCTTGATCTTCCACAGGCAGGCAAGGGTGTCTGCCTCTGTGGGGCAGAGCCTGTGTGAGGACCAGGTGAACTGTGGGGGGAATTTGGGGAGACATGGGGCACTCTGTAGTGTGGCATTGGGCTATGCTCCAGGGGGTTGAGAAGTGTGCATAGACCAGGACTGTGTTGACAGTGTATGTGGTCCTGTGGGGGGTGAGGCTTATCAGTGGCAGAAGACTTGTGCTTCACCAATAGCCATAAAAAGGATCAGCTCCACTTTCCAAAGCATGAAGCAATTGAGTGTCCCCATGCCAAGGGCCAGTAACCAGCTACACTGGGTACCAGCCCAATTAAGAGGACAATTGCAATAAGAGTGTGCTGATAGACTTTGTAGCCAACAGTGCTGAGGCTCCCCAAACTGGATTTACAAACAGCTGGCCAGGAAAGAAAAGATCAGAGTCCCTGGGTACCTGCAGTGGGAGCAACCCTGCCACAGCAGAAGAACACAAGTAGCCCACAAAGGGGTCACTCCTGGTTCTTATGGTTTGGTGATAAGAGGGAACCACCCTGCTGTGCCTCATAAGGCATACATAAGGCCACTTCCCAAGATCAGGAGACATAGCCGACTCACCTAGTACAAAGAAAATAGCACAGAGAAAGAGGCATAATAAGGAGGCAAAGGAATACTTTCCAAGCGATGGAACAGTACAAAACCCCAGAAAAAGGACTAAGTGAAACAGAAACTAGCAACCTACTTGACAAAGAATTCAAACAAAATCTAATGAGGATGGTCACAGATATGCAGAGATGAATGGATGAACACAGTGAGCACATCAGCAAAGAAATGAAAGATATAAAAAAAACAATCAGAAGTGAAAAATACAATACTCAAGAAATTCACTAGAGGGACTCACTTGCAAAGTAGAGGAAGCAGAAGAATGGATCAGCGAGCTAGATGAAAGACGAGGGGAAATCACCCAAGCAGCTTCCCAAAGAGCTGCAAGCAAGACGGTTTGTGGCTTGCCTCCCTTTGAGGGCTGGAGGCAGTGCTTTGTGCCTTCCACCTCTACAGCAATGTTGGACATGTATTAGAGCAGAAGTTCTAATGCAGCCTGATCACGGCTGGAAGGAAACTGTGCTTCAGGCCTTTGTATGAGAGGTTCCCGGTAGGCTGTAAGAGCACTGTCAAAAGTGAGCTCTTTCTCAGCTTCCCAAAGAGCTGCCAGCAAGAGGGTTGGTGGCTTGTCTCCCCTTGAGAGATGGAGGCAGTGCTTTGTGCCCTCCACCTCTAGAGCAATGTAGGACACGGCTGAGAGCAGAAGTTCTAATGCGGCCAGATCTGGGGTGGAAAGCAACTGTGTTTCAGGCCTATGTATGAGAGGTTCCCGGTAGGCTGTAAGAGCACTGTGGAGAGCGAGTGGTTTCTCAGCTGCCCAAAGAGCTGCAAGCAAGACGGTTTGTGGCTTGTCTCCCTTTGGGGCACGGAGGCAGTGCTTTGTGCCTTCCACCTCTAGAGCAATGTAGGACACGGCTGAGAGCAAAGGGGCCTTTCTGACATAGGTGCTTTCGGACACACTCTCTATCACTGCACAAGGGCGGGTGGTTAGAAGCCTTTTGTGTCTCTCCTCCTAAGCATGTGGAAGCACAATGATTCCGTCCTCCACCCAGTTGCTTAAGGGGAAGATGTGGACATTCGGTCTGAGCGGTGCTGGAAGGACGGAACTGTGGCAGAAGCAGAAGTTCTAAAGCGTCCAGATCAAGGCTGGAAAGAAACTGCATTTCACATTCCTTTGTATGAGAGGTTCCCGGTAGGCTGTAAGAGCACTCTGGAAAGCAAGTTCTTCCTCAGCTTCCCAAGAGCTGGAAGCAAGACGGTGTGTGGCTTGTCTCCCCTTGATGGATGGAGGCAGTGCTTTGTGCCTTCCCGCTCTAGAGCAATGTAGGAAACGGCTGAGAGCAGAAGTTCTAATGCGGCGAGATCAGGGCTGGAAAGAAACTGCATTTCACAGGCATTTGTATGAGAGGTTCCCAGTAGGCTGTAAGAGAACAGTGGAGAGCGAGTTGTTTCTCAGCTTCCCAAAGAGCTGCAAGCAAGACGTTTTGTGGCTTGTCTCCCTTTGAGGGCTGGAGGCAGTGCTTTGTGCCTTCCACCTCTAGAGCAATGTAGGCCAAGACTGAGAGCAAAGGGGACTTCCTGAATTAGATGCTTTCTGACAAGGTCTCCACCAGTGCCCAAGGGCTCTTGGTTAAAAGCCTCTTGTCTCTCTCCTCCCAAGCAATTGGAAGCACAATCATTTGGGCCTTGGCCCCGGTGCTTGAGGGGAAGATGTAGGCATTTATTGTGAGCAGGGTTGGCAAGATGGAAATCTGGCAGAAGCAGAAGTTCTAAAGCGACGAGATCAGGGCTGGAAAGAAATGGCGTTTCAAGTGTCTTTCTAGGAGAGGTTCCTGGTACACTGTAAGAGCACTGTGGAAAGGGAGTTCTTTCTGAGCTTCCTAAAGAGCTGGAAGCAAGACGGTTTGTGGCTTGTCTCCACTTGAGGGATAGAGGCAGTGCTTTGTGACTTCCACCTCTAGAGCAATGTAGGCCAAGACTGAGAGCAAAGGGTGGTTCCTGAATCAGGTTCTTTCCGACAAGCTCTCCACCAGTGCCCAAGGGCTCTTGGTGAAAAGCCTATTGTCTCTGTACTCCTAAGCATGTGGAAGCACAATCATTCGGGCCTTGGCCCCATTGCTTGAGGGGAAGATGTAGGCATTTGTTGTGAGCAGGGTTGGCAAGATGGACATCTGGCAGAAGCAGAAGTTCTAAAGCGGCGAGATTAGGCCGGGAAAGAAACGGTGTTTAAGCCGCCTTTGTAGGTGAGGTTCCCGGTACGCTGTAAGAGCACTGTGGAAAGCGAGTTCTTTCTCAGCTTCCTAAAGAGCTGGAAGCGAGATGGTTAGTGGCTTGCCTCCCCTTGAGGGATGGGGGCAGTGCTTGGTGCCTTCCTCCTCTAGACCAATGTAGTGCACAGTGAGAGCTAAGGGGCCTTTCTTCCATAGGTGCTTTCTGACACTCTCTCCACCAGTGCACAAGGGCGGGTCATTAAAAGGCTCTTATCTCTCTCCTCCTAAGCATGTGGAAGCCCTATCACTTTGGCCTCAGCCCCATTGCTTAAGGGGAAGCCGTAGGCATTTGGTCTGAGGAGGGTTGGCAAGATGGAAATGTGGCAGAAGCAGAAGTTCTAAAACGGCGATATCAGGGCTGGGAAGAAATGGCCTTTCAGCTGCCTTTGTAG